>NC_090746.1:90971839-90976839 GCF_036898095.1 Palaemon carinicauda
GATTTGTCTCATGTGATTTTTTTTTTATTTAGCCACCTTATTTATTACATCGATATTTCGTAACAATGCAAAGTGCTTTGAATATCCTCTCCAGCAATTTTACAAAAAGAAAAAGAAAAAAGAAAAATCTTCAACCAAAGAGATGTATCTATAGATAATCATAAGCCCATATAGAGCGAATAGGCTATCACAATCTGCAAACGTTCGGATGAACCTTTTACCTCCATTTGTACCACGAAGAAGATAACAATATGCCTCCTTCTTTTTCATTTATTGAAAAGGAAAAAAAATCAAATCATACTTCGAGTCACTAAAGCCAATATGCCTCGGAACATATTCTAAGAAAAACCTCAATATGCAATATATACAAGGGCTCTAAATCTTTGAGGGGTGCTATCTGTGCTACAGTATCCTCAGACAAAACAATTAATTATTCATTTCTCATTACCTAGTGAAACATCAGTGTTTACATCTGAGCTATCAGCAGTTTTACTAATAATCAACATTGTTAAGACATATGAAGAATGGAGGAATCTTCAAATTATCATTTATTCAGATTTAAGAAATTCCACGGAATCCCTGGAAGGTTCCATACAGAGAAATCAAATGGTAGGAAAAATTAAAGAGCTTAACAAATTTCTATTTCAAAGTGGTAAATAATGGAAAATGCTTGATTCCGGTCCATTTTTGAGTTTATGGTAATGGAATAGCAGATAGCGCTGTTAAATACGACACTAATTCACCCCAACTAGGCATTAAACTCCCTGTTAAGGATTATGTGATAACACTAAAGTATTCTATTGTACTAAAATGGCCTACTATTTGAAATAATAAATCAAAGATTACTATAATGAAACAAATCAAGCCTATTTCTTCTCCAAGGAAGAAAGACAAAAGTACGGAACTCATTTAGGCAAGATTAGGGTTTGCCATACGAAATTGACCCATAGGTTTTTAAAATTGAGCATTCCTCTTAAAATATCTTCAATTTGCAGTGAGTGTGACAGTATTCTAACCATATGACATATTTGTAGCCAATGTAGAAAATTTATAAAAATTCATATGTTTTGGTCAAAAAACATTACAAATGGATCCAAAACACACACGCTCGTGCTAATGAAATAAGACTGAACTAATTAGGTCTTTACAACAGAGGTAATGGATGGCTGAGAGAAAACTGTTAAGTTGATTATCAGTAGCCAGGATTAAACTAGTTCGAGTTAAAATGTCCTGAATATACATCCTCTAATTATATACATCGTATATGCAAGCCAATAGCTCACATGTGGTGAAAAGGACTCGTATAAATATGTAATTGGTTTATAACTCCTTAATTTTTTAACTATTCCCTGCAAGAATGCCATCCTATATGGAGGGAGGGGATTAGTCTGATGCAGGTTTTTTTAATAGGTCTCTCAGGATGCAGCTATTAAATGATGATAAATTATCTTATCTTTATAGCTCGTGAAAATTATTGCCAAATACATTTTTCTTCAATAGACAAATATTTGATAAATGTTTTCTGACTGAAGGTCTAAGACTACTGAGACGGTTTTGCAATTATTTCTCGAAAATATATTGGCTTATCATATTTAGTATTATTTACCCTACTCCCACAATTATGTATAAAAGGTCGCAAATTTAAATGGTAACTTTGCCTGCTATGTAATCACACACACACACACACACACACACACACACACACACATATATATATATATATATATATATATATATATATATATATATATATATATATATATATATATATATCAAGGTCTACTAATATACAGGAAGTGGACACCAGTTAAACTGGCTCCGATAGCTGAGGCTATTATTTTCTTTCTAACCTAACACTTTATATTGGGCAAATATATCAAAATTGAGAAACCTAACATTGTATATAGGACCAATATATCAACTATTGACTTATTCAATGCAGTATAAGTTGAAATAAACTTTTATAGTGAAATAAGAAATTATTTTTTGAGGCTCTGTTATGCTTTGAAATACCAATTTTAACCGGAGTTAATACATATTATTGTATGAGGTTAGTGGACATTTTAAAGGAACCCAAGTTGCTGTTGTTTTGCGTTTTAAAAAATGGAGTATAGTTAAACCTTTGTGAGTGCAAACAAAAAAAATTCATACAAATAAACAGACATAGAAGCAAAAGCTTACCAGACTGCAGCGATTAATCAGCAAGCCGGACCTTCTTTGCAGATGTCTGGAGAAGATATGCATTCTTCCTTTGGTCTTTCTCTAGGTTGTGGAGTCCATTTAAAAGAACATTTGCCAGACGATGGAACATCTTGGAACAGTCAATATCAATCCCACTGAAGTTGGCCAGTGTCAACAAGATCTCCATCAGTCTTTTCTGGCAGCAGAAACGGTGACAGGCTTCCTTGATGAAACACAGTCCACATCTGACAAAATCAAAAGTGCACACATGTGGAGTCATCAGGGGAACCTCTGGATACTGTCTCGATGAAGTCCTTAACATCATAAGTCACAAGAGTTTCCTCAGTGCTGAAGACCACATCGTCCTAGCACTTCGTCTCAATCCACCCCGCCACATAGGCCGCACAGCACTCTTCACTCACAGTCAGTGTCACATCTGTGGTGCACCTCTCAATAGAGGCTACATCCTCTAGGCCAATTGCAGTCCCCAAGCAGGTATGTTCCTTTGACACAGAGTGGACATCAATGGACTGGAAGTTTACGGCAGCATATCTCATGAGGCGCTGCTTGAATACAGAAAGCACAACCCCAGTGGTCATGAAAGAATTTGCACCAGTTCATTGATAATAGAGTAAGAACTCCCCCTCAAGCTGGTCACTCTGGATCTCATGCGACAAGACATAATGTAAGTCAATGTTTCTGAACAAGTAGCGGCAAATGGCAATCAGTCCCAGCATAGTCTGCACTAGTGCATTCTTGTTGTCATAGGTGAAACACTTGATTCGATTTTCTTCATATCCTGAAAAATCCTCTTGGAAAATCAACAGGAAAATTCGCAGGCGGGTTGACTGGGGATCCTCAACAGCTCAATATTGATCATTCATGAGCTGATCCTACCCCTTCCCAGATACATTTACTAAATTCCACCAGTTGAGGAGAATTTGGATGAACTTAGCAATGTCATGACACCCTCTGAGCTTTAATGAAGCCACAACCTTTTCATTGAAGACTTTATAGACATGCTGCACATTTTGTAGTTGAAGTCATGAAGGGTTAACAGCAAATGTAGTGAGGGGAGTAGTCTTCCGAATACTGCCTTTCTCTAACTCGTACAGTTTCATGACGTCAGCAAATGATGCTGTTTTTTCACTGTCAAACTGATCTTCTGGCACTTCTCACTGATCCAGTTGTTGCGGATGCACTTCAGAAGATGCACTGTGCCAAAAACCAGAAACCAGACATGCTCTTTGTCAAGCGGATGCTTGGCTGTGGCACGGCAATCACCCTGAAATCAAACAGCTTACAGTACTGTTGGTTTATCTTGTGGTTGTCTGTGATAGACCAGATGATACGCCCACCTACCCTCTCAACAGCAGCTGCCGCCTCCTTTACACGCTCAAGCTGGTATGCTGCTGTGAGCTTGTGAATGTATGTCACAGAAATCATATACTAGGTCCTCTATGCAGCATAGAAGTGGCCTCTCAGTCTGGCTTGTTCACTGCCGTGCCACTCAGAGCCTCACCAGAAAATGCAACAGTTGGCCGAATCTGTACTTCATCTATCGAGAGGAATATATTGTTCTGCTGCAACGTTTTCACTTTGGTAAATGTTTCCCTCATTGCCTGATCCTTATCAATAGATGAAGTGATGCACTGCAGGTTGCGTTTGTTTGGCAGCATCAAAAAGTCTCTGAGCTGTTCGTAACTACACTTGAAGTATGATTCAAGAGAAAAACAATAATCCTTCATGAAAAACTGTTTCTGTGATAAAAGTTCCAACTGACTTGTCAAAAATACCAGCTTCTTCTCATTTTCGGTGTTCACACAGGCTGACATCTGGGTTTGAAGAAGAGTGACAATATTCTCGATCATTTTGTCAAATGGGATGTCAAAGTTAATTGCTAAGCCCACAGCTTCGGTGAACAGACCATACGACCTCAAACCATTGTTGGGATGAAGTATCCTACCCAGTGGTACATTAATGCCCTTCTTGATCAGTGAGCAACGTAACGTGGGCGAGTTTTCGACAATCACAGACAGGCTGCACTCACTGAAATTTTCTGTCATGAACAGACACACTAACCTTTCTTCCGATCTTGAAATAATTAAGTTCTTGTGTTGTTTTTGTAGGTCACGTTCAGGTCTAAAAGCTTCAAATGAAGCAATCGTGTCTTTCTGAAGAAAATATCTCAGTTGCTTGTCTTCGGTCTTCGCCGGGTGAGGTACAGGTTTTGAAGAGGGCAGACATGAAGCAGGCACATTGAAGACACTGAGAGGGATGGCAGGTTGCAAAGAACCACTAGGCAATTTGATAAAAGGGGGGTTAACACCTAAGTGTTTCTCACAAATGAAAAATGTGTCAGAATCAACAAGAAAGCTCGTACGTGGTGGTATCATATCAAGCCACACCTGTCTTTCATAATGGTTTTTTGGCAGTCAAAACAATTGGCACTTGTTATCCTTCTTATAATTACCGTTGCAGTTCACAACACCACACCTATTCAGCATTTTGAATACACAAAATCAGCAAGTAAGAACTAATGAAGAAACAAACAAAGAAACAAAATCAGCAATAACCTATATTAACAAACACTTTCCACTTCTAATTACATGCACGCGTAAAAGGAGTGACACAACCTTCCACCTCTACTGCTGGTGGCACACTGGACTGGCCTCCGGTAGTGGAGACAGGAATATGGGTGTGCACGTCCTGTGTAATAGTAGTACTTGATATATATATATATATATATATATATATATATATATATATATATATATATATATATATATATATATATATATATATATATACATATATAT
>NC_090746.1:90984339-90986839 GCF_036898095.1 Palaemon carinicauda
TGCTATTTGGGCACCAAATTTATATTAAACAGACGTACGTAATTTGGATGTACCTTGTTGTCTAGCCTCAACTTAGTTTTTAGCAAATTACAAATAAATGTCAAGAATATTTCTTCAGCAAACAATCGTTAGTTCAATTACATTTGGGGGTCAGGGGGCTCGCCAGATAGTGCCACA
Source organism: Palaemon carinicauda (assembly GCF_036898095.1). Taxonomy (NCBI): domain Eukaryota; kingdom Metazoa; phylum Arthropoda; class Malacostraca; order Decapoda; family Palaemonidae; genus Palaemon; species Palaemon carinicauda. The sequence continues at coordinate 90,984,517 of NC_090746.1, forward strand.
TGTACTGAAAACGGTGAGATTATCGACTAAGTATACAGTTATTTGATATAGTTTTCAATTACATTTTATAAAACCAAAAAATAATCCATATGCTTCATGGTATGACATGTGTTTTTTTCTAAAAATTACAGATAATAAGATATGGTTACAAGCCGAAAGGCATAAACTCCCTCCCCCCCCCCCCCTCCCTAACATCATAACGAGTTTTATTTTGCCGTCAATAGATGGCATCAGAGGCATCTTGTCCAGCTAATATATTCTAATATGCGAAGAACACGTGTGTTAAGAAAGTGAGGTAGGAATGTAGAGGCTAGGGAATTGGTAGTTTGTAAATTGGCCAACGATCGTTTACTTGTTAGGAATGGATATTTTTATGGAAATAATATGTGAAATTTGTATATGGTATCGGAAGTAACCTGAGTTTACTTATAATAATGTTTAGTATTTCCTTTTTTCATCAGCACATACGGATGGCAGGTAATTTCCCTCTACACGTGACCAAGGTAACAATCATCAGCTTAGCTAAGGTAGGAGGGACGAGTTTGGGACACCGTTGCCAAATGAAATTCCTTGAAAGGAAAATATCATTATTCATTATAGATGCACTTCCTTTGAGGAGTACTAGTTATATGTAGTAAGGTACATGACTATGAGGTAATTTGATGTTCATACAATCAGCGTTATTTAAATAGATATATCGAATAATGAAAAAGAAAACCGTCATATTTCTGAGTCTTCGCCAACGCCTGGCTGTGTTACCTAATCCACCTGGGAATTTGTATTTGTTAATAAGGGCGTTCCATAGTGTAAATCAGTTATAAAATCTACCTTATCATCATTTCCCAAGCCGATGTATGCATGTTAGTAAAGCTGTCTCTTGGTTCGATATAGGTTAAAAGAATGCATTAATTGTGTGTGTGCGTGTGTTTGATATATATATATATATATATATATATATATATATATATATATATATATATATATATATATATATATATATATATATATATATATATATATATATATATATATATATACATATATATATATATATATATAATATACATAAAATGTTTATGTTTTCCTTTACCAGAAACGGCCATGATCAATGATAGGCCAATCAGGAATATAAAGAAAAAGTCTGATTCAGAAATTTTTTTGAGACAGAGCAGGAGATGAGGCCACATACAAGATAGGGATGCTGGTGATCTCTGCAAATAAATCTGAAGGGAGAGGAAGTACCTATAACAAGAAGAGAAAATATTCATTTATAAAGATAAAGTGTGGATGTTCCATTAAGTTATTAAAGATATTTGACAATTATTTATAAACATTTATTTTCATTAGTACAAATATTGATCTTGAAATTGCTAAGGAGAGACGGAAATGTAAGCATAAAGAATTATAATGTCTCCGGGATTAATGAGAATATAAATAAAGTGTTACTGTAAAAAATTTTCTCGATGAAATGCTTTCTCTCGTAACGATATCAAAATCAGTTTAAATCATTGTCAACAAAACACAAGAAAGGTAGACTTGTTTTACATTGTTTATTCGAGTGAAGGGATAATAGAGATGACAGGTTATTAGATATCAGGAAAGCTTAGTTGAGATTTTTTATTTTTTAAGTATTGAAAACGTTTTACAAATAAGTTAAAAATACCCTATAATCCATATATATTGATATATATTTAATCTTTAATTCAATATTATTGAATGAAAGATTAACTGGTCTAAACAGTCAAATATATATTCCTATCGGTCATAGGCTCTAGTATGTGGCCGGGCAGAAATATTTATCATTAAAGAAATTTCCTAAGGGTTGGGAATATGGAGTAAGAGATAATTCGATATTACTGGGTACTTCTAACCATTTCGAAATATATATACAGTATATCATATATATATATATATATATATATATATATATATATATATATATATATATATATATATATATATATATATATATATATATATATACATATATATATATATACATATATATATATATATATATATATATATATATATATATATATATATATGTATGTATATACACACACATATATATATATATATATATATATATATATATATATATATATATATATATATATATATATATATATATACTGAGTATGTATCTTTAACTATCGTGATTTTAATCAATGTAAAAATCGACCACAATAGCATTCAATATCAAATTCTACCCTGTTGGGACGGCGTAGCTAATCGAGCTGTCAAATGTTATATAAGTTTGTTTCAATTCCACAGTACATGAAGTATACCTGTCTAATTTAGGATCTGTTATTAGACTTGG
>NC_090746.1:90991839-91006839 GCF_036898095.1 Palaemon carinicauda
TCCAAATAAAAAAAAAAAAATCTTTCTCAAGGAATTCTGTTCTACTATTAAGACTAACTTAGCTTATTTACCAATATATTTTACATTTATTTATCGTATTTGTTCATGTATTTTTAATCATATTTTTTGGACGAGTAAAAAAATGTCGGTAACTGCTTAGCAAAAGTTTTTAACTTTTTAAAGTCCTTTATATTCTTCAATTTATATATCTATTCTGAATAGTTTGATTTGTTTTGACATTACTTCATTGATCATAACGATAGAAGGAGTTTTTAATACGATGGAATTACAGGAATCCTTCTGGGTACTATCCAGACTCCAAGGATACCCTTCAGAAGTAACTGGTAAGACGCTATTCTAGACCTTTTTTTTTGCAACGTAATTGCATCAGCTATTCATTTACCATTTTGTGGAGAAAGGACTTTCCGCCATTGTAACTCAAAGCTGTGTTTATTCATTTTTCACCTCCCATCCCTTTTGTCAGCGTCTGGATCTTTAGGAAGAATGTGTTTTCGCCATTCTTGTGCAAATACCAGAATCGTTGGGAAAGGCTTTTGCAAACGGAGGATCCGCGTGGATCTTTGATCTTGCTGAAAGAGGCAATTGAAACGCTCCAGCCTTTCGCTGTGCTATGAATTTGGTGAAAGGACTCATTGTTCTGCCAAACGATGTTTCATGTAAACTAAAATTCAGTGTTTTTCAGTATTGAGAATAAGAGTTCAAACAAGAGATGTTCTGTAATTCTGCCACTGAGATGCCCTGATTACGATTATGGAAACATTGTCCAATATCCAAGTAATTTCTTTTGTTCACATATTCTCTTTAATCATCTTTCAATTCGAAAAAGGGGTTTAAAACATTGATTTTCATTTATTCATATTTCATGTTGAGATATAACAGGAAACTTTAACTTTTCAATTTATTCTGTTGGTTATATGATTATAGAGCTCGACACAGCAAGGTCTAATTCTATGGTTAAATTTGTACACAAACAAATTTCTCCAGATTTTACTTACTAATAGATTATATCTCTCTCGCTTTCTTTTTGTTCAATCCTCCTATATTTAATTAGATCTGTGGAAAAGAATTTAACTATGCAATGAACATTGGAGAAAATTATAAAACATTTTTATCAATAATATTATTCTTCGGATTATTTTAGAATTTTAATGCTGTGTGAACTTTCAGCGGAAGGAATATCGGAAGAAAAGTTAATGAAAAATTTAATTGCAATCTTTTTCTTAATTTGTCTCAGGATATCCATATAATTTTCCGTACATCAAAAATAACTTTTTTTTTTTGTTTTTTTACAAATAGAAACTTTCCTCGGAAAACGAGACATGATTTAGGATTAATTTACCAAGCGAAAAAATAAATATACATTGTAGTAATTTGAACTACTTATGTTATAAATATAGTAAAGAAAGACGGTTATTTTATTACTATGGCTGATTTCCAAATGCGTATTTGAATACTCTTAAGAACGTCATTAGGGAAGCGAAAAAGATTCCTAGAAAGAATTATAATAAGAATGTTATGAAAGAAAAAATAAAATACATGAAAACTGTAAAGTATATTATTAGCAATAAATAAACATGATAACTGTAATCTCTCTCTCTCTCTCTCTCTCTCTCTCTCTCTCTCTCTCTCTCTCTCTCTCTCTCTCTCTCTCTCATTTCGTATCATTTCAATTAAACAGAAATAAGAGAGAGAAAATGATTTAAACGATATATATATATATATATATATATATATATATATATATATATATATATACACCAATGTAAATATTCAACAATAATTTACTATTTTCATTACAATGTCAGTTCCTGTAAGAAATCTCAAGGGGAAGTATTTGACAGTCTTGCTTTTCTTTTTAGCCTCAGGTAATCTTTGCCAATTATATTTGTGAGAAAACAGAATTACTCGAGCTGAATAATCTATCATTTAGCTTAGAATAGGAGCAAGATATTTTTCTTATTCCAGATTATATTCTTATATTTATAATGGAAAAGAAATAAAGGTCACCTACAATAGATACGTTTGCAATCCGTTAATCAAAGAAATGGGAAACAATATTTCGAGGTAGCTTGTATTCACAAACAATACTTAATTCAAAGAGAAATGCAACTCGAAAGAATTGGCTAAATCATGCAAAATTCGTCAATATTCTTATTTGTTCAGATGAATTATCCCGTCTTTTTAGAGGCTATTATACTCAAAATTCAATAAAAAAACCAGATCAATATATGATATCAGAAATTATCAAATACATCGCCAGTTATTGTCTTCTTGATCTATAAATACATAATGCATGCATATATATATTTATATATATATATATATATATATATATATATATATATATATATATATTATATATATATATATATATATATATATTCTATCATATGTAAAATAAGTAACTTGCCTATAATTTTATAAAACATAAAAGAAATTATATAATTTGACAAATAAAAAAGAATAATCTTGACATACTGTTCGTGGAAGTTAGTAATAAAAGGAAATGCAATAATTCAAGATATAAAAAAAGAGAATCCTTTCCTCTTGTTCTCAGAATTGGAAAAAAGAAATATTGTTCTACTTTAGTAAGAAGAGGAATTACCACACGCATTCTTATTGTTTTCCAATCAAGATAAGCATTCTGGAAAGTAACTTGTCATAAACTGTATTATTACCAGGATCGACTTACTGTAACTCCATTTGCTTCAATTTACCATAAGTCTAACTTAAGAAATTACAAAACAATATAAACAGAGCAGCAAGACTGATAAAGGTGTTCCAACCCGAGATAGGATCACTCCTGTACTGGTTAATTTACACTGGCTCCCGGTTAAAGCAAAAGTTGAGATTAGAATATGTACAATAAACCATCAAGTTATCAGAACTGGACGTCCAAAATATCCAAAATAATAGCTACATATTGTGCAACCAACAAACCCTATTGACACGAGAATAGTTACATATGGTTACAAAATATTCGAGCCTGAATATATATCTATTGTAGGCGCTAGGGCCTTTAAATATGCAGCCCCGAGAATATACAGTAAGTTTCCACTAGATATTAAGGCTATCAAGAGGAAACTGAAGACTTTCTTGTTTTGAAAGTTTTTCGATCTTGTGAATTTAACAATACACAAACAATATATGTTGTGAAATGCTGAATGCTTTCAAACGAATATGATGCAATGACTATGGAGGTCCTATAGGAGTAGTGTTCCTTTGCTGCATAGGACTAGGAAAGCAGTTCTATAAAGTAGTGTAAACTCATAAGTGTGTAGTTCGAGAAATATTAAATTTAGTTTCTCAACACCTGAAAATTGTATATAAACTTCAAAAATAGCATGAATTTGTGGGAAATTACATTTCTTCGCTACAAGATATATTATATTAAAAACAGAGCAACAAATGCTTGGCTTGGTAGAGAAAGCTAATTTTCCTGGAAATTACTCAGTCATTAAATATTATGAAAACACACTGAACTGCATGTGCACTCTGAAAATTTGAAAGTTTTTAGGACTCAATTAAACAAGGTTGTCAGAGACATTTCCTTCAATGTAAATCTTTTTCGTAACTAGCCATGGTAAATCTGTTCTAAGATATAGGTTTCATTATTGGTATATATATATATATATATATATATATATATATATATATATATATATATATATATATACATATATATATATATATATATATATATATATATATATATATATATACATATATATATATATATATATATATATATATATATATATATATATATATATATATATATATATATATATATATATATAGTATATGTATATATATATATATCTATATATATATATATATATGTGTGTGTATATATATATGTGTGTGTATATATATATATATATATATATATATATAGATATAGATATAGATATTTGTTATGGTAATTTATACTGTTTCTCTATGCTTAAATTCGGTATTTTCTAAGGTTGTGGTGGTGAAAATATTAAGATAAAAAAATTATATACAATTCTTAAGAATGGAATATTAATATCGTTATTTTCATTTATATACCTGACCTCACCCCTTCTCTCTCTCTCTCTCTCTCTCTCTCTCTCTCTCTCTCTCTCTCTCTCTCTCTCTCTCTCTCTCTCTCTCTCTCTCTCTCTCTTTCCTTCTTAGTTATAATTTGAAATATTTTACTTATCGATATAATGAAATAGTTAATTTTTTTGTTGGAAGAATTTTTATTTTCTATTCTTTATTTGGCATCAATTAACGAACCGGGAATAATTCTGTTATATTGATTTTATCAAATATGTATAGATATTAATATTACATTATTCTCTACTATAATAGTATCTTATTTCCTCCTCACTTCAATCATTAAACTATAGATAATGGTATTAATCCCTCAAAACTTGCCAAAGTAACTCTAGGAAAATTTCTAATTCACAGAGAGAGAGAGAGAGAGAGAGAGAGAGAGAGAGAGAGAGAGAGAGAGAGAGAGAGAGAGAGAGAGAGAGAGAGAATTTTACATGAAACAATTTTTTTAAATTCATATTTTGAATATGAGAGAGAGAGAGAGAGAGAGAGAGAGAGAGAGAGAGAGAGAGAGAGAGAGAGAGAGAGAGAGAGAAATCATTTTACATGCAACATATCATTGTATGAAATTCAGATTTTTAATATGAATTTCCTGAATGCCAGGAAAATCGTATACAAAATGCAGAAAAGAAAGATGTCATTATCATGCAAGAAACTTCCGCCATAAATCATTACTGAGGCAGAGTTCCAAAAACATTACTTACGCTTCGGATGCGGAAATAAAAAGCAGTGATGGAAAAACTGAAAACTCAAGGAAAGAATTACGGTTTTTCAAATCTCAGGAAATATTCCGGCAACACATCGATATTGGAGAAGCTGAAGGGTTTTGGGAAAAGCTACCAAAAGGGTTAGAGAACGTTGAAACATTAAAATTACATTGAAATATCTTAACAACTGAAGTATGATTATTTTCTATTATAGTATGTCTTTAGTAACAATGACACTAATTTTCTGCATTGGATTATCTTTTCAGCAATGGTGATGCTAAAGAGTTTTAGGAAAAGCCACCAAATGGTTAGAGAAAGATAAAACATTGAAAAGACATTGAAATATATTAACAACCTAGGTATAATTATTTTCTTGTACCGTTTATCATTAGTAACAATATCACTGATTTCCTGCAATTGCTTTTTTTCAGCAAAGAGGAGGCTGTCATTTAGGGTAATCTAGTTAATTTGCTATATTCTATACTTATGCATATGAATATTCAATCTTGCAATCTTTCACACTTAGGCTTACTGAGGTAAGAAGCTGCTATACTTTATTCATATAATTTTGCTTTCGAGCGGTACAGTAATGGTAAAATATTCTCTCTCTCTCTCTCTCTCTCTCTCTCTCTCTCTCTCTCTCTCTCTCTCTCTCTCTCTCTCTCTCTCTCTCTCTCTCTCTAAAATTCAGATGGAAGGATTATTAGTGAAGGAGTTTACAGAAAAGAAAAACATTTGATATACGAAATAATCTACCACCATAAAAATAAGTAAATGAATTAACAAATAAATATCCAGATTGATTAATCAGGGGATATGCAATAAGGAGAAAATGATTAAGCTTTACATAATGTGCAATGTTCTTGTTGACAGGTTATTTGCATTTAGGGATAAATGGAACATCGCTTATGTAACTTAAGCCTGGAAATTTAATGAAAAAAAACTCTGCTCGAAATAGTAATTAGCAATTTAAAGTTCATAAGCCATTAATTCAGTAAAAAGATTGTATCCATGATATTGTTCAGGGATTTCCTATAAATAAACTAAAAAAAATAGATGTTGAATTAATTGTGTGCGTGTTTTTTTTTTTTTTTTTTTTTTTTTTCAAGAGCTAAAATCTTTTTATTAATCTTCAGACAGAGCATGGCTCAGTAATTTTTCGATCAGGCACTGAATATACGAGATAAATTTTATGAATTATTGGTTTCCCATTAGTAAATGATATTGGCTAAATAAAGAGAAAATCATTAAAAAAATAAACTAGATTAAACACTGATTTGTTTCTATAAAAGGAAAAATATTTCTCCTCATATTTGTCTCCTTGCATACATATGCAAATATAATCCAAAACAAGAAGCTAATTTTCCGGTGGGATTTATATTCAAAACAGCATCCCTTATCACAGAAGAAATATGCTTTTAAAATGCAAATAGAATATTACACAGAGGAGAAAATTACATGAGGTAACTTATACATTATAATGCGCATGATTTTTTCGTCCAACATTTCGTATATTAGATATTATACTGAAGTCTAATTTATCTTAAGGAGAATGTGATACAGATTCTCCTTATTTTTCATCAGACTATAATTCATGTTTCTTTGGAGAGGAATTGACGTCCAATTCTTCCCAAGACAAGCCAAGAGCTATAAAAAAATATGAATTGATGGATTCCACCCACCGAGTAATGATAAACATGTGTGGGTGCTACATACGTACACACACACACACACACACACCCACACACACACACACACACACATATATATATATATATATATATATATATATATATATATATATATATATATATATGTGTGTGTGTGTGTGTGTGTGTGTGTAGGTGTGTGTGTGTATGTGTTTGAGAGTTGTGTGCGCGTGTGTTTGTAATCAACTATTTCCGATAGCTGAAAAGGTCTTCCATTGAAAAATTTGAAAGTCAAAGGTTAAGTGTAACCAACGCAAAGTTGGTTGCAGTAAATGAAATCGATACAAAATCCATAGAGGCAGTTGAACAGTATTTTAGTATATATATATATATATATATATATATATATATATATATATATATATATATATATATATATATATATATATATATATATATATATATATATATATATATATATATATATATATATATATATATATATATATATATATATATATATAATATATATATATATATATATATATATATATATATATATATATATATATATATATATATATATATATATATATATATATATATGTATATATATATATATATATATATATATATATATGTATATATATACGTATATTTATATACTGTACATATATATATATATATATATATATATATATATATATATATATATATCGATCTACCTATCTATCTATCTATATATCTACATATATATATATATATATATATATATATATATATATATATATATATATATAATATATAATATAAATATATATATATATATATATATATATATATATATATATATATATATATATATATATATATATATATATATGGTCATGCGCTTTTTAACAAAAAGCATCATATTAGTTCCATTTTCCCGCTGCATTTACTCAGGTTAATAGTTTTACGTTTGTTTATATACTACTAAATTTTTAGAGTGTTTTAATTTGTTTATTGCCATTTAGCTTTGGGCAGAAACTAATGTTTCCCAACAGCTTTTATGTTGTCGTTGTTTTCGAAATTTACTGACGATAACTTGAAAATATTGCTGAATAAAAATGCAGCGTGGGACATTTGGCTCTTTGCCTGAGTTGCAACAGTCTTTTTTTTTTTATATGGTATTCGGCAGATGACATCCTGGACTCTCTCTCTCTCTCTCTCTCTCTCTCTCTCTCTCTCTCTCTCTCTCTCTCTCTCTCTCTCTCTCTCTCTCTCTGTATGAGCTCATCTTTCCTTCTGTGTTACCGACCTTTTTTTTCATACATAATCATGGAAAGAAAAATATGATATCTTAGTCTATACAACTTGATTGCACTATTCAATCGGTTTCTGGAGAGTTTCCCAAACAACTTGTTGCTAACGTTTGATCAATTAGGATGGTTGCTAAGGTTTTCTCAATCATGGTTTTCACACCATAACATTGGAGATTAATGAAAAAAAAAAAAATTGTCACGGCTTATGAACCTATTTTATGTAAGTTATTAATTAATTCAGAGAGAGAGAGAGAGAGAGAGAGAGAGAGAGAGAGAGAGAGAGAGAGAGAGAGAGAGAGAGAGAGAGAGAGAGAGACCAAAATAGACAAATAGACAAACATATTTTTTTTTTCATATCTATCTCATTGAACATCATCGTGGGAATCACTTAGAAATTTGTACTTCTATATTTTCTTGTGAATTTATATAAAAGAAAATACGAAAATTAAAGCTCAGAATACATAGCTCTTTTCATGATATTAGGGACCTTCAAAAAGCCACAGAGACTCCTATGTACGGTCCTGCATAATGAAGAGATATTGCTAATATGATAAACTTCAGATTCTACGTAGTATACTCACAGCCTGAATATGCCAAAATAAATCTATTACCGTCTGTCATGCATAAACTTCAGTTGTAAAGCAGCACAAAATATTCATATATGGGAATTTAAAAGTGCGTTTTAAACTTAAGATTGATATTCCTGTTTCCCGTTGCACTACCATTTCCCTATTTTGGTGAATATGTAGATCTTAAACTTTCATCAGAATATGACAATATTTTCACTGCTAGTCCTTTACTTTATGAAAACAGCCTATTATTTCATTGTAATAAAAACAAGCAAGTCTTCACGGAAACTATCTAATGTTTTCCTAACTCTAGAAGATCCAAACAGTCATTTTGAATTCTTTTGGAAATGAAATCACATTGCACATAGAGTAATTGACACTTCATAACTTTCCTTAATCTATTGAAAATTTCATTTTTTTATAAAAATAATCTAATCTTTGTTGTTGTCATTGCTATAGATACAACTCTAACTTCCATAAAGGGCTAAGCAGTCATTTTGACAGTCCTGTCTACTTATTGTGTGTCTAGTGAGCAGTCTGCTAGAAGCATCCCTCATGGAAGGTTCCATGAAATGTAAAGTTTGGTGCCGCATATGATTTGAAAGATGTTACTCAAAAAAAGAGAACAATGTGGCATTCACTCCCACAGTCCTTTTTTTTAATTTGAATTATAGATGAACGCCTTATCATACTAAAAAAAATAAAAATGACAGCATTGGTGCATTATACACCTAGAGAGAAGGCTCATGGCCAGTGCATTAGTCTGACAAGTCCTCTCGCCCGCCACATATTACTTTATTCACTCTAATTTTGTGTTCTTTTTTACTACCATTTAATGGAGTCAACAGAGAATTCTAATGTAAATCCAAAAGGGGCTATTATGTAGTCTTGTAAGGTGTGGTGTCACGGATTTCTAGCGGCATATGGCAGCACGAGGTTTGATCTGACTTAAGGTGCACGTGATAAGACCTTTTATTCTATAGACCCAAATTGGCACAATTAATAGAGCCTAGTGAAAAATTCCATTTCAAATAAAGCCATAGACAGGTCATCTACATGATATACAGTATATGGAAACAATAATGACAATAAACCAAAGTCAATAAAACAGATGGAGGGAAGATGAACCCAGAATAAGGTAAGTATTGTAACGCAACGGACTTAAAGTACACATACTTGCCTAAATGGCACGTCATTATTCCACAAGGCATCCTTTCAGATGATGGTGTGTGTATGTATTTTGCAATATTCTAGATCTTGCAATTATTACTACATGGATATTGTATTCAGGTGTTTCAGGGAAAAAAACTGAGCCATCATGGTTTTAATCTTGGAATAACAGAGGGAATGGAGCCTTCTTTCACAAATTCAAATATGACTGACATTGGTAAACATTCGGAGGAGTCTATAAAAAGGTAGTGGTAAATCCAATAAGAAATGTAAGCAATGCTAGATTACAACAGACCAAATAAATGTGAGAAACGTGTGTGTAAAAAATGTACTTCTCTAACTAAACAAATCGTATTTCTTAAATTGTGTAAGAAGTAGGGTAAACATGTTCTCAATTCTAAAACTATAATTTTCTAACGTTTGTCCTACTTCTACTTGTAACTATATTGACTACTGCTTATCTTAGGCAATATATGATATGATATTTGTGAAAATTATAATGGTTAATTTTACTCATACATAGTAAAGAATGTATATGGAAATAAAACTCTCATTCATAAAGCACTTTAGACTAGAATAAAGCTGTAAGCAATAGGAACAGGACCATTATGAACTATTTACCGTATAAACTATTAGAAGACGTACCCGAATCATGTATATTTTCTCTTACTATAACATAAATGATATATAAACTTATAAAAAGTCACGAGACAGCATTGAAATTATTCTATTAGGCATTAGATACGTTTGTATAAGACAAGCCAAAATTTTTTGGAGACCTTTTAGCAACAGTGTATTTAATGGCAATCCTCTCCCTGAAAAGATTCTACTTTCAAGGTCTTTAGATTCAATGTACATTCGAGGCATGAAAGTTTGGTCCTTCCCATATTTTATCAGCCTCATATGATTTTGTTGAGCCATCTTATTCATTACATTGATATTTTGTAACAATGCAAACTGCTTTGGAGATCATCTCCAGCAATAAAAAAAAAAAATAAAAACCTTCAAGTAAAGTTATGTATTTATAAGTAACCATAAACCCAAATAGAGCGAATGGGCTATTAAAACCTGCAAACATCCGGATGAACTCTTTTCCTCCACTTTGCACTATGAAGGGAATAAGAATATGCATCTTTTTTTATTCCCTAAAAAAATAAAAAAAAAATAAAATCATAATTCGAGTCATCAAAAACAATATGCCTCGGAACATAATCTCAAGAAAAACCTCAGTAGGCAATATATACCAAGGGCTCTAAATCTTTGAGGGATGCTGTATGTGCCACAGCATCCTCAGACAAAACAAGTAAGCGTACATTTCTCATTACCTAATGAAACTTCAGTATTCACATCCGAGCTATCATCAGTTTTACTAATAATCAACATTGTCTAGACTCATGAAGATTGGATGAATCTTCAGATTATTATTTATTCAGATTTAAGAAATTCCACGGAATCCCTGGAAGGTTCCACACATAGAAATCAAATAGTAGGACAGATTAAAGAGCTTAACAAATTTCTATTTCAAAGTGGTAAATAATGGAAAATGATTGATTCCGGTCCATTTTTTAAGTTTTTGGTAATGGAATAGCAGATGCCGCTGTTAAAAACGACATTAATTCACCACAACTAGGCATTAAACTCCCCGTTAAGGATTATGTAATAACACTAAAGTATTTTATTGTACTAAAATGGCCTACTATTTCGAATAATAAATCACAGTTTACTAAAATGAAACAAATCTAGCCTATTTCTTCTCCAAGGAGGAAAGACAAAAGTACGGAACTCATTTAGTCAAGATTAGTGTTTGCCATACGAAATTAAACCATAGGTTTTAAAAACTGAGCATTCCTCTTTAATTAGCTCCCATTTGCAGGGAATGTAACAGTATTCTAACCATATGACATATTTGTGGCCAATGTAGAACATTTATAAAAATTCATTTACGTTTTGGTCAAAAAACATTACAAATGGATCCAAAACACACAAAACACACACGCTCGTGCTAATGAAATAAGACTGAACCAATTAGGTCTTTACAACAGAGGTAATGGATGGCTGAGAGAAAACTGTTAAGTTGATTATCAGTAGCCAGGATCAATCTAGTTAGAGTTAAAAGGCCCTGAATATACATCACCTAACTATATACATCGTTTATGCCAGCCAATTGCTCACATGTGGTGAAAAGGACTCGTATAAATATGTAATTGGTTTATAACTCCTTAATTTTTTAACTATTCCCTGCAAGAATGCCATTCTATATGGGGGGAGGGGTTAGTCTGATGCAGCTTTTTTTTTAATAGGTCTCTCAAGATACAGCTATTAAAAGAAAATAGATCATCTTATCTTTATAGCCCGTGAAAATTATTGCCAAATAAATTTTTCTTCCAATAGACAAATATTTGATAAATGTTTTCCGACTGAAGGTCTAAGACTACTGAGAAGGTTTCGCGATTTTTTCTCGAAAATATATTGGCTTGTCATATATATAGTATTATGTACCCTACTCCCACAATTATGTATAAAAGGTCGCGAATTTAAATGGTAATTTTGCCTGCTATGTAATCACACACACGCACACACACACACACACACACACACACACATATATATATATATATATATATATATATATATATATATATATATATATATATATATATATATATATATATATATATATATATATATATATATATATATATGTGTGTGTGTAATATATATATATACATACATATATATATATATATATATATATATATATATATATATATATATATATCAAGATCTACTATTACACAGGAAGTGGACACCAGTTAACTGGCTCCTATAGCTGAGGCCATTGCTTTCTTTCTAACCTAACACTTTATATTGGGCAAATATATCAAAATTGGAAACCTAACACTGTATATAGGACCAATATATCAACTATTGACTTATTCAATGCAGTATAAGTTGAAATAAACTTTTATAGTGAAATAAGAAATTATTTTTTTAGGCTCTGTTATGCTTTGAAATACCAATTTTAACCGGAGTTGATATGTATTATTGTATGAGATTATTGGACCCTTTAAAGGAACCCAAGTTGCTGTTGTTTTACATTTTAAAAAATTGATTTTAGTTAAACCTTGTGAGTCCATACAAAAAAACATTCAAAAAAATAAACAGACATAGAAGCTAAAGCTTACCAGACTGCAGCGATTAATCAGCAAGCCGGGCCTTCTTTACAGAGGTCTTGAGAAGAAATGTATTCTTCCTTTTGTCTTTCTCTAGGTTGTGGAGTCCATTTAAAAGAACATTTGCCAGACGATGGAACATCTTGGGACAGATAATGTCAATCCCCCTGAAGTTGGCCAGTGTCAACAAGATCTCCATCAGTCTTTCCTGGCAGCAGGAACGGTGACAGGCTTCCTTGATGAAACACAGTCCACATCTGACAAAATCAAAAGTGCACAAATGTAGAGTCGTCAGGGAACCTCTGGACACTGTCTCGATAAAGTCCTTAACATCATTGGTCACAAGAGTTTCCTCGGCACTGAAGACCACATCGTCCTAGCACTTCGTCTCAAGCCACCCCGCCACATAGGCTGCACAGCACTCTTCATTCACAGTCAGTGGTGCACCTCTCAACAGAGGCTGTATCCTCTAGGCCAATTGCAGTCCCCAAGCAGGTATGTTCCTTTGACACAGGGTGGACATCGATGGACTGGAAGTTTACGGCAGCATATCTCATGAGGCACTGCTTGCATACAGAAAGCACAACCCCAGTGGTCATGAAAGAATTTGCACCAGTTCATTGATGGTAGAGTAAGAACTCCCCCTCAAGCTGGTCACTCTGGATCTCATGCGACAAGACATAATGTAAGTCAATGTTTTTGAACAAGTAGCGGCAAACGGCAATCAGTACCAGCATAGTCTGCACTAGTGCATTCTTGTTGTCATAGGTGAAACACTTGATTCGATTTTCTTCATATCCTGAAAAATCCTCTTGGAAAATCAACAGGAAAATTCGCAGGCGGGTTGACTGGGGATCCTCAACAGCTCAATACTGATCTTTCATGCGCTAATCCTGCCCCTTCCCAGATACATTTACTAAATTCCACCAGTTGAGGAGAATTTGGATGAACTTAGCAATGTCATGACACCCTCTGAGCTTTAATGAAGCCATAACCTATTCATTGAAGACTTTAATGACATGCTGCACATTTTGTAGTTGAAGTCATGAGGGGTTAACAACAAATGTAGTGAGGGGAGTAGACTTCAGAATACTTCCTTTCTCTAACTCGTACAGTTTCATGACGTCAGCAAATGATGCTGGTTTTTTTTTATTGTCAATACTGATCATCTGGGACTTCTCACTGATCCAGTTGTTGTGGATGCACTTCAGAAGATGCACTGTGTCAAAAAGGAGAAACCAGACATGCTTTGTCAAGCGGATGCTTGGCTGTGGCACGGCAATCACCCTGAAAATCAAACAGTTTACAGTACTGTTGATTTATCTTGTGGTTGTCTGTGATAGACCCGATGACACGCCCACCTACCCTCTCAACAGCAACTGCCACCTCCTTTACATGGTCAAGCTGGTATGCTGCTGTGAGCTTGTGAATGTATGTCACAGAAATCATATACTAGGTCCTCTATGCAGCATAGAAGTGGCCTTGCAGTCTGGCTTGTTCACTGCCGTGCCACTCAGATCCTCACAAGAAAATGCAACAGTTGGCCGAATCTGTACTTCATCTATCGAGAGGAATATATTGTTCTACGGCAACGTTTTCACTTTGGTAAATGTTTCCCTCATTGCCTGATCCTTATCAATAAATGAAGTGATGCACTGCAGGTTGCGTTTATTTGGCAGCACCAAAAAGTCTCTGAGCTGTTCGTAACTACACTTGAGGTATGATTCAAGAGCAAAACAATAATCCTTCATGAAAAACTGTTTCTGTCAAAAATACCAGCTTCTTCTCATTCTCGGTGTTCACACAGGCTGACATCAATTTTATCACCATCAGCCATAGATAACTTTGAGAGTTTCTAAATTTTCTTGATTTCATAGTATTTTATTTTTATTTAGGGGGTCTAAATTTATTTCATCATGTTTGATGATTCTCTCAAAGCTATTCAATCTTTTATACGTGTCTGATATCAGTGATTTCATGAGGGAAATTTGAATTCAAGAGGCCACCACCCCGAATCCTTTCAAAATATTTGGAAGGAAGTAGCTTAAGAAAATATCTAGAGATATGTTTTTAAAATACTTTAAACCATTCCATTTCACAAGCATAATTTTTCTGAAAAAAAAAAGCTTATAGTCTTCCTGTTTTTCCAATCAGCTTTTATTTCCTTAATAGGGACTAGTGAACTAAGGTAATTGAAGAAAATCCAAAAACCTAAAGATATGGTCAACATAGCGTTGACAGGGTTTGATAATTGGTTTAATATTTTTTTTTCTAATTTACATTTAGAGCGAACGACGTTCATGAGGTGCGTTTGATTTTTAAAA
>NC_090746.1:91016839-91021839 GCF_036898095.1 Palaemon carinicauda
GTCTCTTAGAATTATCAGGACAATTTCTTTTCATTATTTTCTTACCACTTAGCTATTAGACACATTATTCCATCAGCAGTTCTTCAGTTACCTTCTTATGTTGTTGGGCTCATTGTAAACGTTTATCCTCTGGCGCCTAAATTAGGTCCTTTTGAAAAACCCATAAAGCATTTCCAAATAAAAATAAAATTCTTTCTCGAGGAATTCTGTTCTACTATTAAGACTTACTTAGCTTATTTACCACTATATTGTACATTTAATTATCGTATTTGTCCATGTATTTTTAATCATATTTTATTGGACAAGTAAAAAAATATGTCGGTAACTGCTAAGCAAAAGTTTTTAACTTTTTAAAGCCTTTAATATTCTTCACTTTATGTCTATTATAAATAGTTTGATTTGTTTTGACATTACTTCATTGGTCATAACAATGGAAGGAGTTTTTAATGAGATTAAATTACAGGAATCATTCTGGGTACTGTCCAGACTCCAAGGATTCCCTTCAGAAGTAACTGGTAAGACGCTATTCTACACCTTTTTTTTTTTTTTTTTTTTTTTTTTTTGCAACGTAATTGCATCAGCTATTCATTTAACATTTTGTGGAGAAAGGACCTTCAGCCATTGCAGCTCAAAGCTGTGTTTATTCATTTTTCACCTCCCATCTCTTTTGTCAGCGTCTGGATCGTTGGGAAGAATGTGTTTTCGCCATTCTTGTGCAAATACCAGAATCGTTGGGAAAGGCTTTTGCAAACGGAGGATCCGCGTGGATCTTTGATCTTGCTGAAAGAGGCAATTGAAACGCTCCAGCCTTTCACTGCGCTATGAATTTGGTGAAAGGACTCATTGTTCGGCCAAACGATGTTTCATGTAAACTAAAATTCAGTGTTTTTCAGTATTGAGAATAAGAGTGTAAACAAGAGATTTTCTGTTATTCTGCCATTGAGATGCCCTGATTACGATGATAGAAACATTGTCCAATATCCAAGTAATTTCTTTTGTTCAGATATTCTTTTTAAACATCTTTCAATTCGAAAAAGGGCTTTAAAACATTGATTTTCATTTATTTACATTTCATGTTGAGATATAACAGGAAACTTTAACTTTTCAATATATTCTGTTGGTTATATGATTATAGAGCTCGACACAGCAAGGTCTAATTTTATGGTTAAATTTGTATACAAACAATTTTTTCCAGATTTTACTTAGTAATAGATTATATCTCTCTTGCTTTCTTTTTTGTTCAATCCTCTTATATTTAATTACATCTGTGGAAAAGAATTTAACTATGCAATGGACATTGGAAAAAACTATAAAACATTGCTATCAATAATATTATTCATCGGATTATTTTAGAATTTTAATATTGTGTGAACTTTCAGCGGAAATCGGAAGAAAAGTCAATGAAAAATTTATTTGCAATATTTTTCTTACTTTGTGTCAGGATATCCATATCATTTTCCGTTTATTCCTAATAGCTTTTATTTTATTTCTTTTCTTTTTTTTTAACAAATAAGAGTGTTTTGAAAGGAAAAAAAAAGTACTTGAAAACTGTTAGGTATAATATTATTAACAATAAATAAACGTAATCACTGCAATATCAATCTCCCTCTCTCTCTCTCTCCCTCTCTCTCTCTCTCTCTCTCTCTCTCTCTCTCTCTCTCTCTCCTCTCTCTCTCTCTCTCTCTCTCTGGAGATAGTATTAATCTTCTTCATCTTTTGTCATATATTCTAATCCTATATAAATTATCATCATCTATAACATACAATATGTCAATAACATTTATTTACATTTTGTATAGTTACAGTTAAACTGAAATAAGAGAGAGAAAATGATTTAAAATTTGTATTTATGTATATATATATATATATATATATATATATATATATATATATATATATATATATATATATATATGCATATATATATATATATATATTCAAATAAGCCGAATGGGTTAGTCACTGTCTATATAAGCTTGCCGACCAGGGTTCGATTCCCGGCCGGAGCCAAGCTCTTGTCTTTGTGAGATTTTGCCTGGGGCTCTGATCCCGATGTCGTTAAGAGAATCCAGACATTAATATATCAAAAATATATATGGCTTATTTGAATATGAAAAACACGTAAAAATGTGCAAAATTTATCATATATATATATGTATATATATATATATATATATATATATATATATATATATATATATATATATATATATATATATATATATATATGTATGTATAAATTTAGCGATAATTTCTTACTTTCGTTACAATGTCGATTCCTGTAAGAAATCTCACGGGGGAGTATCTGACAGCCTTGCTTCTCTTTTCAGCCTCAGGTAATCTTTGCCAATTAATTTGTGAGAAAACAGAATTACTCGAGCGGAATAATCTATCATTTAGCTTAGAATAAGAGCAAGACAGTTTTCTTATTGCAGATTGCATCCTTATCTTTATAATGAAAAAGAAATAAAGGCCACGTACAATAGATACGTTTTTAATGCGTTAATCAAAGAATTGGGAAAGAATATTTCGAGATAGCTTTTATTCACAAACGATACTTAATTCAAAGATAATTGCAACTCGAAAGAATTGGCTAAATCATGCAAAATTCGTCAATATTCTCATTGGTTCAGATGAATTATCCCGGCTTTTTAGAGGCTATTATACTCAAAATTCAATAAAAAACCAGATCAATATTTGATATCAGAAATTATCAAATACATCGCCAGTTATTGTCTTCTTGATTGATAAATACATAATACATGCATGTATACATGCTATCATATGTACAATAAGTAACTTGCCTATAATTTTATAAAACATAAAAGAAAATATATAATTTGGCATATAAAAAAGAATAATCTTGACATACTGTTCGTGGAAGTTATTAATAAAAGGAATTATAATAATTCAAGATATAAAAAAA
The DNA here is from genome assembly GCF_036898095.1 of Palaemon carinicauda. NCBI lineage: Eukaryota > Metazoa > Arthropoda > Malacostraca > Decapoda > Palaemonidae > Palaemon > Palaemon carinicauda. Next base: position 91,019,766 of record NC_090746.1, read on the forward strand.
GAAAATCATTTCCTCTTGTTCTCAGAATTGGAAAATAAAAATATTGTTCAACTTTAGTAAGAAGAGGAATTACCACACGCATTCTCTATTGTTTTCCAATCAAGATAAGCATTCTGGAAAGTAAATTGTCATAAACTGTATTATTACCAGGATCGACTTACTGTAACTCCATTTGCTTCAATTTACCATAAGTTTAACTTAAGAAATTACAAAACAATATAAACAGAGCAGCAAGACTGATAAAAGGTGTCCCAACCTGAGATAGGATCACTCCTATACTGGTTAATTTACCCTGGCTGCCGGTTAAAGTAAAAATTGAGAATAGAATATATATAATAAACCATCAAGTTATCAGAACTGGACGTCCAAAATATCCAAGATAATAGCTACATATTGTGCAACCAACAAACCCTATTGACACGAGAATAGTTACAGATGGTTACAAATTATTCGAGCCTAGATATATATCTATTGTAGGCGCTGGGGGCCTTTAAATAGGCAGCCCCGAGACTATACAGTAAGTTTCCACTAGCTATCAAGGCTTTCAAGAGGAAACTGGAGACTTTCTTGTTCTCAAAGTGTTTCAATATTGTAGATTTGAAAATACACAAACAATATGCGTTGTGAAATGCTGAATGCTTTCAAACGAACATGATGCAATGACTATAGAGGTCCTGTAGGGAGTAGGGTTCCCTTGCTATACGGGACTAGGAAAGCAGCTCATTGGGTAAAGTAAAGTAAATTCATAAGTTTGTAGTTCGAGAAATATTAAAGTTTAATTTCTCAACACCTGAAAATTGTATATAAACTTCAAACATAGCATGAATTTGTGGGAAATTACATTTCCTCGCTACAAGATATATTATATTAAAATCAGAGCAAAAATGTTTGGCTTGGTAGAGAAAACTAATTTTCCTGGAAATTACTCAGTCATTAAATATTATAAAAACACACCGAACTGCATGTGCGCTCTGAAAATTTGAAAGTTTTTAGGACTCAATTAAACAAGGTTGTCAGAGACATTTCCTTCAATATAAATCTTTTTCGTAACTAACCAAGGCAAATCTGTTCTAAGATATAGGTTTCAGTATTGGTATATATATATATATATATATATATATATATATATATATATATATATATATATATATATATATATATATATATATATATATATTATATATATATATATATATATATATATATGTATATACATATAAATATATATATATATATATATATATATATATATATATATATATATATATATATATATATATATATATATATATTCTTTTTTCTGGTCATTTATACTATTTCTCTATGCTTAAATTCACTATTAAGGTTGTAGTGGTGAAAATGTTAAGTTAAAATAAAAATTATATGCAATTCTTGGGAATGGAATATAAATATCGTTATTTTCATCTATATAGCTTGCCTCACCCCTTCGATATCTCTCTTTCCTTCTTACTTATAATATTGAAATATTTCTTTACCTATTGATATGATGAAATAGTTAATTTTTTGTCGGAAGGATTTCTATTTTTATTTTCTATCCTTTATTTGGCATAAATTAACGAACCGGGAATAATTCTGTTATATCAATTTTATCAAATATGTGTAAATATTAATATTACATTACCCTCTACTACAATAGTATCTTATTTCTCCTCACTGCAATCATTAAATTATAGATAATGGAATTAATCCCTCAAAACTTGCAAAGTAACTATAGAAAAATTTCTAATTCACAGAGAGAGAGAGAGAGAGAGAGAGAGAGAGAGAGAGAGAAAGAGGAGAGAGAGAGAGAGGAGGAGGAGAGAGAGAGAGAGAGAGAGAGAGAGAGAGGAGAGCTGTTTACATGAAATATATAATTTTATGAAATTCATATTTTGAATATGAGAGAGAGAGATAGAGAGAGAGAGAGAGAGAGAGAGAGAGAGAGAGAGAGAGAGAGAGAGAGAGAGAGGAGGAGAGAGAGGGGGGGGGGGCGCTTTTACATGAAACATATCATTTTATGAAATTCCGATTTTGAATATGAGAGAGAGAGAGAGGAGAGAGAGAGAGAGAGAGA
>NC_090746.1:91026839-91034339 GCF_036898095.1 Palaemon carinicauda
TATACAGTATAAGGAAACAATAATGACAATAAACCAAAGTCAGTAAAACAGATGGAGGGAAGATGAACCAGAATAAGGTAAGTATTGTAACGCAACTGACTTTAAAAGTACACACACTTGCCTAAATGGCACGTCATGATTCCGCAAGGCATCCTTTCAGATGTTGGCGTGTGTATGTATTTTGCAATATTCTAGACCTTGCAATTATTACTACATGGATATTGTATTCAGTTGTTTCAGGGAAAAAACTGAGCCATCATGGTTTTAATCTTGGAATAACAGAGGGATTGGAGCCTTCTTTTACAAATTCAAATATAACTGACATTAGTAAATATTCTGATGAGCCTTTAGAAAAAGATAATAGTAAATCCAATAAGAAATGTAACCAATGCTAGATTACAGCAGACCAAATAAATGTGCGAAACGTGTGTGTAAAAAATGCATTTCTCTAACTAAACAAATCGTATTTTTTAAATTGTGCAAGAAGTAGGGTAAACATGTTCTCAATCCTAAAACTATAATTTTCTATCGTTTTTCCTACTTCTACTCGTAACTATATTGACTACTGCTTATCTTAGGCAATATATGATATGATATTTGTGAAAATTATTATGGTTATTAATTTTGCTCATACATAGTAGAGAATAAATATGGAAATAAAACTTTCATTCATAAAGCACTTTAGACTAAAATAAAGCTGTAAGCAATTAGAACAGGACTATTATGAACTATTTACCGTATAAACTATTAGAAGACGTAGCCGAATCATGTATGTTTTCTCTTACTATAACATAAATGATATATAAACTTATAAAAAAGTCACGAGACAGCATTGAAATTATTCTATTAGGCATCAGATACGTTTGTATAAAACCAGCCAAAACATTTTGGAGACCATTTAGACAGTGTATTCAATGGTAATGCTCTCCCTGAAAAGATTCTACTTTCAAGGTCTTTAGACTCAATCCACATTCAAGGTATGAAAGTTTAGTCCTTCCCATAACTTATCAGTCTAATATGATTTTGTTGAGCCTCCTTATTCATTGCATTGATATTTTGTAAAAATGCAAACTGCTTTGGAGATCATCTCCAGCAATAAAGAAAAAAAATAAAAACCTTCAAGCAAAGTGATGTATTTATAAGTAACCATAAACCCAAATAGAGCAAATAGGCTATTAAAATCTGCAAACATCAGGATGAACTCTTTTCCTCAACTTTGCACCATGAAGGGAACAAGAAAATGCCTCCTTTTTTTATTCACTAAAAAAAAATTAAAAAAAAAATCAAATCATAATTCGAGTCATCAAAAACAATATGCCTCGCAAAATATTCTCAAGAAAAACCTCACTATGCAATATATACCAAGGGCTCTAAATCTTTGAGGGGTGCTGTATGTGCCACAGCATCCTCAGACAAAACAAGTAAGCGTACATTTCTCATTACCTAGTGAATCTTCAGTATTTACATCCGAGCTATCATCAGTGTTACTAATAATTAACATTGTTTAGACACATGAAAATTGGATGAATCTTCAGATTATCATTTATTCATATTTAAGAAATTCACTGAATCCCTGGAAGGTTCCACACATAGAAATCAAATAGTAGGACAAATTAAAGAGCTTTACAAATTTCTATGTCAAAGTGGTAAATAATGGAAAATGCTTGATTTTGGCCCATTTTTGAGTTGATGGTAATGGAATAGCAGATGACGCTGTTAAATACGACATTAATTCACCACAACTAGGCATTAAACTCCCCGTTAAGGATTATGTGATAACACTAAAGTATTTTATTGTACTAAAATGGCCTACTGTTTGGAATAATAAATCACAGTTTACTAAAATGAAACAAATCAAGCCTATTTCTTCTCCAAGGAAGAAAGACAAAAGTATGGAACTCATTTAGGCAAGATTAGTGTTTGCCATGCGAAATTGACCCATAGGTTTTTAAAACTGACCATTCCTCTTAAAATAGCTCCCATTTGCAGTGAATGTGACAGTATTCTAACCATATGACATATTTGTGGCCAATGTAGAACATTTATAAAAATTTATTTACGTTTTGGTCAAAAACATTACAAATTGATCCAAAACACACACGCTCGTGCTAATGAAATAAGACTGAACCAATTAGGTCTTTACAACAGAGGTAATAGATAGCTAAGGGAAAACTGTTAAGTTGATTATCAGTAGCCAGGATTAAACTAGTTAGAGTTAAAATGTATTGAACATACATCATCTAACTATATACATCGTATATGCAAGCCAATAGCTCACATGTGGAGAAAAGGACTCGTATAAATATGTAATTGGTTTATAAATCCTTAATTTTTTAATTATTCCTGCAAGAATGCCATCTCATATGGAGGGAGGGGATTAGTCTGATGCAGGTTTTTTTAATAGGTCTCTCAGGATACAGCTATTAAAAGATGATAAATTACCTTATCTTTATAGCTCGTGAAAATTATTACCAAATACATTTTTCTTCCAATAGACAAATATTTGATAAATGTTTTCCGATTGAAGGTCTAAGACTACTGAGAAGGTTTCGCGATAATTTCTCGAAAATATATTGGCTTGTCATATTTAGTATTATTTACCCTACTTCCACAATTATGTATGAAAGGTCAAGAATTCAAATGGTAACTTTGCCTGCTATGTGATCACACACAAACGCACACGCACACACATACATACACACACACACACACACACACACACATATATATATATATATATATATATATATATATATATATATATATATATATATATACACATATATATATATATATATATATATATATATATATATATATATATGTGTGTGTGTGTGTGTGTGTGTGTTGTTTTACAATTTAAAAAATGGATTATAGTTAAACCTTTGTGATTGCAAACGAACAAACATTCAAACAAATAAACAGACATAGAAGCAAAACCTTACCAGACTGCAGCGATTAATCAGCGAGCCGGGCCTTCTTTACAGAAATCTGGAGAAGAAATGCATTCTTCCTTTGGTCTCTCTCTGGGTTGTAGAGTCCATTCAAAAGAACATTTGCCAGACGATGGAACATCTTAGGACAGTCAATATCAATTCCACTGAAGCTGGCCAGTGTCGAAAAAATATCCATCAGTCTTTTCTGGCAGCAGGAACGGTGACAGGCTTCCTTGATGAAATACAGTCTACATCTGACAAAATCAAAAGTACACACATGTGGAGTCGTCAGGGAACCTCTGGACACTATTGCGATAAAGTCCTTAACGTCATTGATCACAAGAGTTTCCTCGGCGCTGGTGGTCCGCGCACTTCATCTCAAGCCACCCGCCACATAGGCCGCACAGCACTCTTCATTCACAGTCAGTGTTACATCTGTGGTGCACCTCTCAATAGAGGCTGTATCCTCTAGGCCAATTGCAGTCCCCAAGCAGGTATGTTCCTTTGACACAGTGTGGACATCGATGGACTGGAAGTTTACGGCAGCATATCTCGTGAGGCGCTGCTTGCATACAGAGAGCACAGCCTCAGTGGTCATGCAAGAATTTGCACTAGGTGATTGATGGTACACTAAGAACTCCCCCTAAAGCTGGTCACTCTGGATCTTATGCGGCAAGACATAATGTAAGTCAACGTTTCTGAACAAGTAGCAGCAAACGGCAATCAGTCCCTGCATAGTCTGCACTAGTGCATTCTTGGTGTCATAGGTGAAACACTTGATTCGATTTTCTTCATATCCTGAAAAATCCTCTTGGAAAATCAACAGGACAGTTCGCAGGCTGGTTGACTGGGAATCCTCAACAGCTCCTTCCCAGATAAATTCACTAAATTCCACCAGTTGAGAAGAATTTGGATGAACTTAGCAATGTCATGACACCCTCTGAGCATCAATGAAGCCACAACCTTTTCATTGAAGACCTTAAAGACATGCTGCACATTTTGTAGTGGAAGTCGTGAGGGGTTAACAGCAAATGTAGTGAGGGGAGTAGTCTTCGGAATACTGCCTTTATCTAACTCGTACAGTTTCATGACGTCAGCAAATGATGCTGTTGTTTTATTGTCAAGACTGGTCTTCTGGCTCTTCTCACTGATCCAGTTGTAGCCGATGCACTTCAGAAGATGCACTGTGTCAAAAAGCAGAAACCAGACATGTTCTTTGCCAAGCGGATGCTTGGCTGTGGCATGGCAATCACCCTGAAAATCAAACAGCTTACTGTACTGTTGGTTTATCTTGTGGTTGTCTGTGATAGACCCGATAACACGCCCACCTACCCTCTCAACAGCAGCTGCCGCCTCCTTCACACACTCAAGCTGGTATGCTGCTGTGAGCTTGTGTATCACAGAAATCATATACTAGGTCCTCTATGCAGCATAGAAGTGGCTTTGCAGTCTGGCTTGTTCACTGCCCTGCCACTCAAAGCCTCACCAGAAAATGCAACAAATGGCCGAATCTGTACTTCATCTATCGAGAGGAATACATTGTTCTGCTGCAACGTTTTCTCTTTGGTAAATGTTTCCCTCATTGCCTGATCCTTTTCAATAGATGAAATGATGTACTGCAGATTGCGTTTGCTTGGCAGAACCAAAAAGTCTCTGAGCTATTCGTAACTACACTTTGGGGTATGATTCAAGAGCAAAACAATAATCATTCATGGAAAACTGTTTCTGTGATAAAAGTTCCAGCTAACTTGTCAAAAATACCAGCTTCTTCTCATTCTCGGTGTTCACACAGGCTGACATCTGGGTTTGAAGATGAGTGACAACATTCCCGATAATTTTGTCAAATGGGAGGTCATAGTTAATTCCTAAGCGCACAGCTTCGGCGAACAGACCATACGACCTCAAACCTTTGTTGGGATGAAGTGTCTTACCCAATGGTACATTAATGCCCTTCTTGATCAGTGGGCAACATAACGTGGGCGAGTTTTCGACAATCACAGACAGGCTGCACTCACTGAAATTTTCTGTCATGAACAGACACTAACCTTTCTTCCGATCTTGAAATAATTAAGTTCTTGTGTTGTTTTTGTAGGTCACGTTTAGGTCTAAAAGCTTCAAATGAAGTAATCGTGTCTTTCTGAAGAAAATGTCTCAGTTACTTGTCTTCGGTCTTCGCCGGGCGAGGTACAGGTTTTGAAGATGGCAGACATGAAGCAGGCACATTGAAGACACTGAGAGGGATCGCAGGTTGCAAAGAACCACTAGGCAATTTGATAGAAGGAGGGTTAGCGCCCAAGTGTTTCTCACAAATGAAAAATGTGTCAGAATCAACAACAAAGTTCTTACGTGGTGGTATCATATCAAGCCACATCTGTCTTTCACAACGGTTTTTTGGCATTCGAAATAATGGGCACCTGTTATCCTTCTTATAATTACCGTTGCAGCTCACAACACCACACTTATTCAGCATTTTGAATACACAAAATCAGCAAGAAAGAACCAATGATGAAAGAAACAAACAGACAAAATCAGCAATAACCTATATTAAGAAACACTATCCACTTCTAATTACAGCCACGTGTGAAAGGAGTGACACAACCTTTCACCTCTACTGCTGGTGGCACACTGGACTGGCCTCCGCTAGTGGAGCCAGGAATAGTAGTCCTTGAGATATATATACATATATATATATATATATATATATATATATATATATATATATATATATATATATATATATATATATATATATATATGTATATATATATATATATATACATATATATATATATATATATATATATATATATATATAAATATATATATATATATATATATATATATATATATGCATATATATATATATATATATATATATATATATATATATATATATATATATATATATGTATATATATACATATATATATATATATATATATATATATATATATATATAATATACATATATATATATATATATATATATATATATATATATATATATATATATATATATATATATCTATATATATATATATATATATATATATATATATATATATATATGTGTGTGTGTTGTTTTGTATAAGTATGTATATATATACATATATATATATATATATATATATATATATATGTATATATATATATATATACATATATATATATATATATATATATATATATATATATAAATATATATATATATATATATATATATATATATATATATATATATATATATATATATGCATATATATATATATATATATATATATATATATATATATATATATATATATGTATATATATACATATATATATATATATATATATATATATATATATATATATATATATATATATACATATACATATATATATATATATATATATATATATATATATATATATATATATATATATATATATATATATATATATATATATCTATATATATATATATATATATATATATATATATATATATGTGTGTGTGTTGTTTTGTATAAGTATGTATGGATGTATATATGGATAAATGTATGTATATATGTGTGTTTGTTTATGTGTCTATGAGTGTGCATAAATGTATTTATTATTTTTATCTTTAGCCTTGATGTATTTTTCATCTAATTTCCTTTATTTACTTTATCCTGTACGTCAATAAATATAATCTCATTCCTATTTAATCTCCATTTTCATACATATTTGACGTTGGCTGATAGTAAATTATTTGATTTCAAATGCCCCAAATAAAGGGCTTGGTGACACTAGAATTTTAGAATATATGATGCATTATTGCATAAATGTTTAATTTCCAAATTGGTGCGAAATTAAAATCATCAGTTATGTATAGGAATATTCTTAAATGCATATAAAGCTGGGATATACGTGCATTTGATAAAATATAATTTTGTTGTTGTATTAATGCTATCAAATAAAATTGATGATAATAAAAAACATCATAGTAATAATCCTCATATTATTAGTCTTGACAATGATAGCAATAATTAAGATGATAATAGTGAGACTTAAGAGCCATTGCAGAGTTAATAATATTTCTCGGAGTTTGTTTCACATTCTTTTTTGTTGAGATTGATATTATCAAAATTTTTACAGAAAAAAGAAAAGTAACCAGGGAGATGAAAAACTGAGTAAAAGTAATAATCATTATTACATTCACAATTAATTTCATCAATCTTATCACCATCACCCATCAATAACTTTGAGTTTCTCAATTTTCTAGATTTCATAGTATTTTATTTTTATTTAGGGGGTCTAGATTTATTTCATCGTGTTAGATAATTCTCTCAAAGCTACTCAATCTTTTATACGTGTCTTATATCAGTAATTTCATGAGGGAAATTTACATTCAAGAGACCAACACCACAAGATATTTAAAAAAAAGTAGATTAAGAAAATATTCATATATCTGTTTTCAGAATAAATACTTAAACTATACCATTTCACAAAGCATAATTTTTCGAGAAAAAAAAAAAACTTATAGTCTTCCCGTTTTTTCAATCAGCTTTTATTTCCTTAATAGGGACTAGTGAACTGA
>NC_090746.1:91054339-91066839 GCF_036898095.1 Palaemon carinicauda
AAATGTCAAGAATATTTCATCAGTAAACAATCGTTAGTTCAATTACATTTGGGGGTCAGGGGGCTCGCCAGATAATGCCAAATGCTCTGAAATCGTTGAGATAATATACTAATTACACAGTTATTCGATGTAATTTTCAATCAAATTTTACAAAACCAAAAAATAATCAATATGATTCATGGTATGACATGTATTATTACTAAAAATTACTGATAATAAGATATTGTTACATGACGAAAGGCATAACTCCCTCCACCATCCCTAACATCGTAACAAGTTTTATTTTGCCGTCAATAGATGGCATCAGAGGCATCTTGTCCAGCTAATATATTGTAATATTTGAAGAGCACGTGTGTCAAAAAAGTGACGTAGGAATGTAAAGGCTAGAGAATTGGTAGTTCGTAAATTGTCCAACCATCGTTTACTTGTTAGGAATGAATATTTCTATGAAAAAAGTATGTGAAATTTTTATATGCTATCGGAAGTAACCCAAGTTTACTTATAATAATGTTTAGTATTTCCTTTTTTCATCAGAACATATCGATGGCAGGTAATTTCCTTCTACACGTGACCAAGGTAACAATCATCAGCTTAGTTAAGGTAGGTGGGACGAGTTTGGGGCACCGTTGCCAAATGAAATTCCTTGAAAGGAAAATATCATTTTTCATTATAGATGCAATTCCATTGAGGAGTACTAGTTATATGACGTAAGGTACATGACTATGGGGTAATTTGATGTTCATATAATCAGCGTTATTTAAATAGATATATCGAATAATGAAAAAGAAAACCGTCATATTTCTGAGTCTTCGCCAACGCCTGGCTGTGTTGCCTAATCCACCTGGGAATTTGTATTTGTTAATAAGGGCGTTCCATAGTGTAAATCAGTTATAAAATCTACCTTATCATCATTTCCCAAGCCGATGTATGCATGTTAGTAAAGCTGTCTCTTGGTTCGATATAGGTTAAAAGAATTCATCAATTGTGTGTGTGCGTGTGTTTGATTTATATATATATATATATATATATATATATATATATATATATATATATATATATATATGTATACATATATGTATAAATATATATATATATATATATATATATATATATATATATATATATATATATATATATATATATATATATATATATATATATATATATATGTTTTCCTTTACCAGTAACGGCCATGATCAATGATAGGCCAATAAGGAATATAAAAAATAAAAAGTATGATTCTGAAAGATTGTTGAAACAGAGCAGGAGATGAGGCCACCTACAAGATAGGGATGCTGGTGATCTCTGCAAATAAATCGAAAGAGAAATAGAATACTTATAACAAGAAGAGCAAATATTAATTTATATAGATAAAGTGTGGATGTTTAATTAGGTTATTAAAGAAAATAGACAATTATTTATAAACTTTTATTTTTATAAGTATAAATATTGATCTTCAAGTTGCTAAGGAACTTTGCACTATGCATAGAGTTCAAAATAATAGTTTGGAGAGATAGAAAAGCAAGCATACAAGATTATAATGTCTCCGGGATTAATGAGAATATAAATAAAGTTTTACTCTATAAATTATTTTTTCAATGAAATGGTTTTTTTTAGTAACGATATCAAAATCAGTTTAAATCATTGTCAATAAAACACAAGAAAGGTAGACTGGTTTTACATTCTTTATTCGAGTGAAGGGATAACAAAAATGACAGGTTGTTAGGTATCAGGAAAACTTAATTGAGATCTTTTTTTTTTTAAGCATTATAACGTTTTTCAAATAAGTTAAAAATACCCTATGATCGATATAAATTGAAATAAATATTAACTGGTCTAAACAGTATAAGTTATATTCCTATCGGTCATAGGCTCTAGTATGTGGCCGGGAAGAAATATTTATCATTAACAAAATTTCCTCAGCGTTGGGAATATGGAGTAAAAGAGAATATTCGATATTAATGGGTACTTGTAACCTTTTTGAAATATATCTATCTATCTATCTGTATATATACATATATATATAGATAGATATATGTATATATATATATATATATATATATATATATGTATGTATATATTTACAGTATATATATATATATATATATATATATATATATATATATATGTATATATATATAAATATTATATACATATACACATATAAATGTACATATGTATATATGTATATATATATATATATATATATATATATATATATATATATATATATATATATATATATATATATATATATATATATATATATATATATACGTATATATATATATATATATATATATATATATGTGTATATATATATATACATATATATACGTATTTATATACATGTATATACGTATTTATATATGATTATATATATAAATATATATAATATTGAATATGTATCTTTAACACTCGTGATTTTAATCAATTTAAAAATCAACCACGATAGCATACCATATAATATTTTACCCAGGGAATGAATATCCTTTGGCAATTCATTTATGATGAATGCTTCTGGCTGTAGAAGTATTCAAACCTGTACACGGAGCTGAAATAATGCCTTCTGGGACGGCGTAACTAATCGAGCTGTCAAATGATATATAATTTTGTATCAATTCCACTGTACATACAGTATATCTGTCAAATTTAGGATCTGTTATTAGACTTGAAATCAGCAAATCAGAACCCCACACAGTCAGAAACTTTTCATACTTTAGCCCCCCCCCCCCCCTCCCCGCGCTATCCTTCCCCAAAAAATCTCCTAAGATACTGTATATATATATATATATATATATATATATATATATATATATATATACATATATATATAAATGCATATATATACATATATATATATATATATATATATATATATATATATATATATATATATATATATGTATATATATAGCAAAACATCAAATTAATTAAGATAAGACAGATATTTCCTTTCAAGGATGAAATGGTGAAAATAGGAAAATGACGTTTATCCCAAAGAAATCAATAAATTTCTTCTTAAAGCCTGAAACATGGAAGACTTGGGGAAACAAACAAAATAATATGAAAATATATTTGCCAATAGAAGTAATTACACACCTGAGCTAGGACCAAAGGTAACAGTAGAAGAAGAATAGAAAGTATTGAGAGGCATGAAAAGAGGCAAAAAATCAGAAGATGGTCTAACAATTGATGTAATAATAGATGGATGAATAGAGCTCACTGAACTCTATAAAAATGACTGCATGAAGGCTCTATGCATACAGCTAGGAAAAGTTTATTATCATACTAATTCACGAGACGGGAGAAAGAATATGCTTGAAAAATTGTCCCCCAATAAAATTACTCTCAGCAATATACAAAAAATTTACAAAAATCATATTAGGCAGAATAGAATGACAGCTAGATTTAATCAATCAAAAGAGCAGGCAGGCTTTAGATGCAGACATTCAACTGCTGTTCATATCCATGAAATTGATCAGCTAATAGAAAAATGAACATGGTATTTCAAGGCACTGTGTATGATATATATCGATTATAGAAAAGCTTTCAATTTTGTCAAACTTTCAGTGTTAATTATAGCTCTTCAAAGACGGGATAGATGAATCTGACTTTGGAACACTAGAATATATCCTTACGGGATGTACAGTAATCCTATAGGTACATATCAGTATAATCTTTCCAAAGAAACATTCAGTAAGGAAAAACAATTATGACAATTTTTTTTATGAAATAATCTAGTATTTATTTATTTATTTATTTATTTATTTTTTTTTTTTTTGGAAAAACAAAATAGTTAATATGTAAGGAACAAATAAGACAAACTTTGGCTAATATAAAACCAAGATAGATTACTGAGTACATGTATCTTTCGCATCATTTTTCTAGCTAGTGACAATTCTTAGATAAGTTCTATGAACTATAGTTTCTGTGTCAGCTGACTTTTCTCGTAAAGGAAGATAAAAATAACAGCTCATCAATTTCCGATAGTTTTTATCCGCTTTTTCTTTTTCTTCCATTTCAAATGGAGAATAATGTGCTGAGCTAAAGCATAAGTTTACTTTAATATGTCTGAGAGAGAGAGAGAGAGAGAGAGAGAGAGAGAGAGAGAGAGAGAGAGAGAGAGAGAGAGAGAGAGAGAGAGAGAGAGAGAGATCATATCTATAGTAAAACAAAGGTAATATATGTAATGCTAATTAGAATACAATAATTTCTTTCATGATGCGCAGGGTAGTAACACGTTATGCATGTAAAAAAGAAAAAAAAAGAAAAAAAATTAGAAAAAATAAAGTTTCCAATATCATTTTTTTATCATTGCTTCTGTTAAAAATAACATACCCATCATAAAAGCATAATTCAGAGAAAGTTTTGTTAGATTTCAAGATATTTACAATGGTGACTCAGAATGTTAAGAAGAGAAAACAAAGAGTGAGGAAAATGAATAGCATGTTACCATTTTCTTCCCTTGTAAAAACATTAGGACGAGTTTCCTTTAATGAGCCCAACAGTTCCTATAGTATTTTTCAAAGAAAAAAAAAAGACAGAATGAGAAAAGACATGAAATTGTCTCTTTTATTACTTTTATCCAACATGGGCAAGTTTCTTCTATTTACAACACGTATTGTCTCCTTTCATACCGTTCTTTTCATATATTTTTCTTTTATTATGTTGCTACCCAAATTTAATTATATTACACAATAAAGTCTGACCTAGATTAACTGGAATTAATGATAAACGATAAGAGGAAGCAAGAAGACACACATCAAACATACATAGTCTAACCAGCGTTCGCCAATGCAATATATAAATTATCAAAGCTTCCCAACTATTACCAGAACCTCGGAAATACAAAGGATTTTGTTGCATCGTATATGCAGCAAATAAACCGAAATACATCATATGGTAAAATACCATGCAGTGAAGGCTTTGTTACATATTTGCCTTACAATTTCATGTTGTTTGGTTTTGAATGGCTTACAGCTTGACTAGTTAAAAAATTTTCGAATGAAATATATATATATATATATATATATATATATATATATATATATATATGTATATATATATATGTATATTTATATACATGTATATATATATATATATATATATATATATATATATATATATATATATATGTATATATATATATATATATATATATATACATGTATATATATATATATATATATATATATATATATATATATATGTATATTTATATACATGTATATTTATATATATATGTATATATATATATATATATATATGTATATTTTTATACATATATATATATATATATATATATATATATATATATATACATATATATATATATATATATATATATATATATATATAATATTTATATATCTATATATATATATATATATATATATATATATATATATATATAAATTAATAACTGCATCCTTCCAGGTCGCCTTCGAAATTAAAATGAGTAACTTTTACATGTTTATTTATTGTTATTACTACATAATGGATTTTTTCTTAGATTGTTGATCCATGGTTGGTCCAATATACTCATTACAGTTTTTTTTTTAATTAAAACGTGATAAAATCGCAAGAGTTATGAAAAAATCACATATCTGGAGCAATCTTTATTCCTTAATAAATTTTATCATGGCTCTCAATTTCGGCATAATTAGCACAGCTTCATCCAACCTTCGTACTCACTGACTCGATTTCGGTTTTACCTATATGGTGAGTAGATTCCTTGAAGCATTTGTTTTAAGGAATAGAGTTTCATTTGACCAACGGACAAAATCCTATTTTCAGTCTTCTTAGAGATAGAAAATTCTATCTTTGCTTTGTGCTTATCCCTTAGCCTCCCCAAAGCTGTTTAAACTTAATTTTTCAGCATTATTTGCTGAGAACGTGATAATAGCAAAGACCCTACTGAGCATATGTTGGTATTTTGTTTTTTAACATCAGCTGATTAGCCCTGGTGAATCACATAGCATGTCTCTCATCATGCATATCCAGAGAATCAAAGGACTGAAGAGATAATATTACTATTTTGGGCAAAATGAAAAGGAAACACAGGTTGTTATTTTTTTCTTATCTATCATTAGATACATTTTCTTTTAATATCTTTCCCTCGCTTTCCAATCAAAGATTCAATTGATCATTGTGTCTATCTATTATTCAAAAGCTGAAAACCCAATCATCTATTATCATATTCAATCCCTCTTCGAAATAGATAAAAACATACACAATCAAGGGACACATGCAAGTGATATTTGCATGTGAATCAGTGCCAAATCATGTTCCACTATATAATCCGTTTTTTTAGCTTGAAACTTTTCATAAAAAAACATTAAAATGAATTTGGAATACTATTGTCTAACTTTAACCAATCTTTCTTCAAAAGTCAGAGAACCTTAGAAGTAAAAAAACGTTGCATTCATCAAAATTCTTTGGTAACGAGAAAATGCTAATTTTTATGGAAGCATGATTAGGAAAATTAGAAAATGAGAGAGAGAGAGAGAGAGAGAGAGAGAGAGAGAGAGAGAGAGAGAGAGAGAGAGAGAGAGAGAGAGAGACCCTAATATTCTGTGAATATTCAAGTTCAGACAGAGATTGAATCATAATTAATTTTTAGCTTTTCGAAAAATACGACAAAAAATATGCAGAAGGGACAAGTTTACACAAGTTTGGAAAGTTTAAATATTTTTCTTTTTCAGTTATAAGAGGTTTTTAGAAATTATAAGAAATTACATCAAGTTTTATAATTATATAAAGGATTAAATATCCATTTCTTGTTGACAGTGTTTTTTTTGTTTTTGTTTTTTTTTAGTCCCTCTGTAGTATCATCTTGAAATGTCTTGAATCTCTGAGGTCAACGGCATTGAATATAGAAAGTTGGAGTGAATTCTTATCTCTCTTGACAGGTCAGTGGCCTGAATTCATTAATAAACTTCTTCAGAAGCATGAATAGATGGTTTATTCTAAGATTGGGTCTCTTAGAATTATCATGACAATTTCTTTTCATTATTTTCTTACCACCTAGCTATTAGACACATTATTCCATCAGCAGTTCTTCAGTTACCTTCACGTGTTGTTGGGCTCATTATCAACGTTTATCCTCTGGCGCCTAAATAAGGTCCTTTTGAAAAACTCATAAAGCATTTCCAAATAAAAGAAAAATTCTTTCTCGAGGAATTCTATTTTACTATTAGGACTTACTTAGGTTATTTACCACTATATTGTATATGTATTTATCGTATTTGTCCATGTATTTCTAATCATATTTTTTGGACGAGTAAAAAATATGTCGGTAACAGCTAAGCAAAAGTTTTTTACTTTTTAAAGCCTTTAATATTCTTCAATTTATATATCTATTATAAATAAATTGATTTGTTTTGACATTACTTCATTGATCATAACGATGAAAGGAGTTTTTTAATACGATTGAATCACAGAAATCATTATGGGTACTATCCAGACTCCAAGGATCCACTTCAAAAGCAGCTGGTAAGACGCCATTCAAGGCCTTTCTTTGCAACGTTATTGCATCAGCTATTCATTCAACATTTTGTGGAGAAAGGACCTTTAGCCATTGTAGCTCAAAGCTGTGTTTATTCATTTTTCACCTCCCATCTCTTTTGTCAGCGTCTGGATATTTAGGAAGAATGTGTTTTCGCCATTCTTGTGCAAATACCAGAATCGTTGGGAAAGGCTTTTGCAAACGGAGGATCCGCGGGGATCTTTGATCTTGCTGAAAGAGGCAATTGAAACGCTCCAGCCTTTCACTGCGCTATGAATTTGGTGAAAGGACTCATTGTTCTGCCAAACGATGTTTCATGTAAACTAAAATTCAGTGTTTTCTAGTATTGAGAATAAGAGTGTAAACAAGAGATTTTCTGTTATTCTGCCATTGAAATGTCCTGATTACGATGATGGAAACATTGTCCAATATCCAAGTAATTTCTTTTGTTCAGATATTCTTTTTAAACTTCTTTCAATTCGAAAAAGGGCTTTAAAACATAGATTTTCATTTATTTATATTTCATGTTGAGATATAACAGGAAACTTTAACTTTTCAATATGTTCTGTTGGTTATATGATTATAGAACTCGAAACAGCAAGGTCTAATTCTATGGTTAAATTTGTCCACAAACAAATTTCTCCAGATTTTACTTAGTAATAGATTATATCTCTCTCGCTTTCTTTTTGTTCAATCCTCTTATACTTAATTAGATCTGGGGAAAAGAATTTAACTATGCAATGGACATTAGAGAAAATTATAAAACATTGCTATCAATAATATTATTCTTCGGATTATTTTAGAATTTTAATGTTGTGTGAACTTTCAGCGGAAGGAATATCGGAAGAAAAGTCAATGAAAAAATTTAATTGCAATCCCTTTCTTACTTCGTGTCAGGATATCCATATCACTTTCCTTTCATTCCTAATAGATTTATTTTTTTTTCTTTTTTTTTTTTTTTTTTTTTTTTTTTTTACAAATAGGAGTGTTTTGAAATAAAAAATAAAGTACTTGAAAACTTTAAGGTATAATATTATTAACAATAAATAAACGTAATCACTGCAATATCCCTCTCTCTCTCTCTCTCTCTCTCTCTCCTCTCTCTCTCTCTCTCTCTCTCTCTCTCTCTCTCTCTCTCTCTCTCTCTCTCTCTCTCTGTCTCTCTCTCTCTCTCTCTCTGTCTCTCTCTCTCTCTCTCTCTCTGGAGATAGTATTAATTTTCTTCATATTTTGTCATATACTGTATTCTAATCCTATATAAATTATCATCATCTATAGCATACAATATGTCAATAACATTTATTTACATTTTGTATAATTACAGTTAAACGGATATAAGAGAGAGAAAATTATTTAAACGATATATATATATATATATATATATATATATATATATATATATATATATATATATATATATATATATATATATATATATACTTTCGTTACAATGTCGATTCCTGTAAGAAATCTCACGGGGGAGTATCTGGCAGCCTTGCTTCTCCTTTCAGCCTCAGGTAATCTTTGCCAATTATATTTGTGAGAAAACAGAATTACTCGAGCGGAATAATCTATCATTTAGCTTAGAATAAGAGCAAGATATTTTTCTTATTCCAGATTATATTCTTATATTTATAATGGAAAAGAAATAAAGGTCATCTACAATAGATACGTTTGCAATTCGTTAATCAAAGAATTGGGGAACAATATTTCGAGATAGCTTGTATTCACAAACGATACTCAATTCAAGGATAATTGCAACTCGAAAGAATTGGCTAAATCATGCAAAATTCATCAATATTCTCATTGGTTTAGATGAATTATCCCGTGTTTTTAGAGGCTATTATACTCAAAATTCAATAAAAAACCAGATCAATATTTGATATCAGAAATTATTTAAGTCACTCTGCAAATACCGTGTTTTTTTTATTATTATTATTTTAACGAATGGCCATAAAAAAAACTCTTCTATGCTCTAATGAACTGTCGTAAGAAATGAAAACATTGTCAAAAGTCTCTATCCAACATTGTTACTCACAAGTATTTTGTGAATATAAAACCTGTGATACACATTTATAAAGGTGAAAAAAAAAATGAAAGAAAAACACCTGTATCAAATACATCGCCAGTTATTGTCTTCTTGATTGATAAATACATAATGCATGCATATATACATGCTATCATATGTGCAATAAGTAACCTGCCTATAATTTTATAAAACATAAAAGAAAATGTATAATTTGACCTATAAAAGAGTATAATCTTGACATACTGTTCGTGGAAGTTAATAATAAAAGGAAATATAATAATTCAAGATATAAAAAAAAGAGAATCATTTCCTCTTGTTCTCAGAATTGGAAAATAAAAATATTGTTCAACTTTAGTAAGAAGAGGAATTACCACACGCATTCTTTATTGTTTTCCAATCAAGATAAGCATTCTGGAAAGTAACTTGTCATAAACTGTATTATTACCAGGATCGACTTACTGTAACTCCATTTGCTTCAATTTACCAAAAGTTTAACTTAAGAAATTACAAAACAATATAAACAGAGCAGCAAGACTGATAAAAAGGTGTCCCAACCCGAGATAGGATCACTCCTGTACTGGTTAATTTACCCTGGCTGCTGGTTAAAGCAAAAATTAAGATTAAATTATGAACAATAAACCATCAAGTTATCAGAACTGGACGTCCAAAATATCCCAGATAATAGCTACATATTGTGCAACCAACAAACCTTATTGACACGAGAATAGGTACAGATGGTTACAAAATTATTCGAGCCTAAATATATATCTATTGTAGGCGCTAGGGGCCTTTAAATATGCAGCCTCGATACTATACAGTAAGTTTCCACTATATATTAAGGCTATCAAGACGAAACTGAAGACTTTCTAGTTTTGAAAGTTTTTCGATTTTGTGAATTTAACAATACACAAACAATATGCGTTGTGAAATGCTGAATGCTTTCAAACGAACATGATGCAATGACTATAGATTTCGTGTAGGGAGTAGGGTTCCCTTGCTATACAGGACTAGGAAAGCAGCTCATTAGGTAAAGTAAAGTAAATTCATAAGTTTGTAGTTCGAGAAATATTAAAGTTTAGTTTCTCAACACCTGAAAAATTGTATATAAACTTCAAACATAGCATGAATTTGTGGGAAAATTACATTTCTTCGCTACAAGATATATTATATTAAAAACAGAGCAAAAATGCTTGGCTTTGTAGAGAAAGCTAATTTTCCTGGAAATTACTCAGTCATTAAATATTATGAAAACACACCGAACTGCATGTGCGCTCTGAAGGTTTTTAGGACTCAATTAAATAAGGTTGCCAGAGATATTTCCTTCAATATGAATCTTTTTCGTAACTAGCCAAGGTAAATCTGTTCTAAGATACAGGTTTCATTATTGGTAAAATATATATATATATATATATATATATATATATATATATATATATATATATATATATATATATATATATATATATATATATATATATCTATATATATATTCTTTTTTCTGGTCATTTATACTGTTTCTCTATGCTTAAATTCGGAATTTTCTAAGGTTGTGGTGGTGAAAATGTTAAGATAAAAAAAAAAATTATATACAATTCTTGGGAATGGAATATAAATATCGTTATTTTAATCTATATAGCTGGCCTCATCCCTTCGATATCTCTTTTTCCTTCTTGCTTAAAATTTGAAATATTTCTTTACTTATTGATATATGGAAATAGTTAATTTTTTTGTTGGAAGGAGTTTTATTTTCTATTCTTTATTTGGAATCAATTAACGATCTGGAAATAATTCTGTTATATTGATTTTATCAAATATATGTTGATATTAATATTACATTATTCTCTACTATAATAGTATCTTATTTCCTCCCCACTTAATCATTAAACTATAGATAATAGAATTAATCCCTCAAAACTTGCCAAAGTAACTATAGGAAAATTTCTAATTCACAGAGAGAGAGAGAAAGAGAGAGAGAGGAGAGAGAGAGAGGAGAGAGAGAGAGAGAGGAGAGAGAGAGAGAGAGAGAGAGAGAGAGAGGGTGCTTTTACATGAAACATATCATTTTATGAAATTCAGATTTTGAATATGAGAGAGAGAGAGAGAGAGAGAGAGAGAGAGAGAGAGAGAGAGAGAGAGAGAGAGAGAGAGAGAGAGAGAGAGAGAGAGAGAGAAAAAAAAATCATTTTACATGCAACATATCATTGTATGAAATTCAGATTTTAAATATGAATTTCCTGAATAGCAGTAAAATCGTATACAAAATGCAGAAAAGAATGATGTCATTATCATGCAAGAAACTTCCGCCATAAATCATTACTGAGGCAGAGTTCCAAAACATTACTTACGCTTCGGATGCGGAAATAAAAAGCAGTGATGGAAAAAACTGAAAACTCAAGGAAAGAATTACGGTTTTTCAAATCTCAGGAAATATTCCGGCAACACATCGATATTGGAGAAGCTGAAGGGTTTTGGGAAAAGCCACCAAAAGGGTTAGAGGACGTTGAAACATTAAAATTACATTGAAATATATTAACAGCTCAGTATTATTGATTGTTATTACCGTATATCTTTAGTAACAATAACACTGATTTCCTACAATGGCTTATCTTTCCGGCAATGACGATACTAAAGAGTTTTACGAAAAGCCACCAAAGGGTTAGAGGAAGAAAGAACTTCAAAATGATATTGAACTATATCAACAACCGAAGTATGATTATTTTCTAGTATCGCTTATCTTTAGTAAAAACAACCCTGATTTCCTGCAATGGCTTGTTTTTGTTTCAGCAATGGCGATGCTGTCAATTAAGGCAGGCTGGTTATTTCACTGTATTCGATAATTATGCATACGAATATTTAATCTTGCAATCTTTCACATTTTGGCTTACTGAGGTTTAAACTGCTCTAATGTATTGATATAATTATGCTTGCAAGCGGTAAAATAACGGTAAAATATTTTCTCTC
>NC_090746.1:91069339-91074339 GCF_036898095.1 Palaemon carinicauda
GAAGAGAACAAATTAACAATAAATCATTCTAAAAAAAGTAATGTCAAAAGAGATATATCATATATAAACTATTAACAACGTCAACAACAAATATGTCATATATAAACTATAAAAAGACTCATGTCCGCCTGGTCAACAAAAAAGCATTTGCTCCAACTTTGAACTTTTGAAGTTCTACTGATTCAACAACCCGATTAGGAAGATCATTCCACAACTTGGTAACAGCTGGAATAAAACTTCTAGAGTACTGCTTAGTATTGAGTCTTATGATGGAGAAGGCCTGGGTATTAGAATTAACTGCCTGCCTAGTATTACGAACAGGATAGAATTGTCCAGGGAGATCTGAATGTAAAGGATGGTCAGAGTTATGAAAAATCTTATGCAACATGCATAATGAACTAATTGATCGACGGTGCCAGAGATTAATATCTAGATCAGGAATAAGAAATTTAATAGACCGTAAGTTTCTGTCCAACAAATTAAGATGAGAATCAGAGAGAGAGAGAGAGAGAGAGAGAGAGAGAGAGAGAGAGAGAGAGAGAGAGAGAGAGAGAGAGAGACCAAAAACAGACAAATAGACAAACATTTTTTTTTTCTATTTTCATATTTATCACATTGAACATCATAGTGGGAATTACTTAGAAATTTGTACTTCTATAGTTTCTTGTGAAATTATATAAAAGAAAATACGGAAAATAGAACTCAGAATACAAAGATCTTTTCATGATATTAGTTACCTTCCAAAAGACAGAGAGACTCCTATGTATGGTCCTGCAAAATGAAGATACATTACTAATATGATAAACTTCAGATTCTACGTGGTATACTCACAGCCTAAATATGCCAGAATCAATCTATTTTCGTCTGTCATGCATAAACTTCAGTTGTAAAACAGCACACAATATTCACATATATGAATTTAAAAACGCGTTTTTAAACTTACATTGATATCCCTGTTTCTCGTTGCACTATCATTTCCCTATTTTGGGGAATATGTAGATCTTAAAGTTAAGGCAGAATATGACTATATTTTCACCCCCAGTCTCTTATAAATACAGCCTATTATTTCATGGTAATAAAAGCAAGCAAGTCTTCACGGAAACTATCTAATGTTTTCCTAACTCTAGAAGATCCAAACAGTCATTTTGAATGCTTTTGGAAATGAAATCACATTGCATATACAGTAATTGACACCTCATGACTTCCCTTAATCTATTGAAAAGTTCATTTTCTTCTAAAAATAATTTAATCATTATTGTTATCATTGCTATAGATACAACTTTAACTTCTATAAATGGCTAAGCAGTCATTTTGACAGTCATGTCTACTTATCGTGTGTCTAGTGTGCAATCTGCTCGAAGCATCCCTCATGGAAGGTTCTATGAAATGTAAAGTTTGGTGCCGCATATGATTTGAAAGATGTTACTCCCACAGTCCTTTTTTTGAATTTGAATTATGGATGAACCCCTTATCATGCTAAAAAAAAAATGACAGCATTGGTGCATTATGCACCTAGAGAGAAGGCTCATAGCCCAATGCATTTGTCTGACAAGTCCTCTCGCCCGCCACATATTATTTTATTCACTCTAATTTTGTGTTCTTTTTTACTACCATTTAATGTAGTCAACAGAGAATTCTAATGTAAATCTAGTACCCAAAAGGGGCTATCATGTAGTCTTGTAAGGTGTGGCGTCACGGATTTCTAGCGGCATATGGCAGCACGAGATTTGATCTGACTTAAGGTGCGCGTGATAAGACCTTTTATTCTATAGACCCAAATTGGCACAATTAATAGAGCCCAGTGAAAAATTCCACTTCAGATAAAGTCATAGATAGGTCATCTACATGATATACAGTATAAGGAAACAACAATGACAATAAACCAAATTCAGTAAAACAGATGGAGGGAAGGTGAACCCAGAATAAGGTAAGTATTGTAACGCAACTGACTTTAAAGTACACACACTTACCTAAATGGCACGTCATTATTCGGCAAGGCATCCTTTCAGATGTTGGCGTGTGTGTGTATTTTGCAATATTCTAGATCTTGCAATTATTACTACATGGATATTGTATTCAGGTGTTTCAGGAAAAAAACTGAGCCATCATGGTTTTAATCTTGGAATAACAGAGGGATTAGGGCCTTCTTTTACAAATTCAAATATGACTGACATTGGTAAATATTCTCATGAGTCTTTAGAAAAAGCTAGCAGTAAATCCAATAAGAAATGTAAGCAATGCTAGATTACAACAGACTAAATAAATGTGAGAAACGTGTGTGTAAAAAATGCACTGCTCTAACTAAACAAATCGTATTCTTTGAATTGTGCAAGAAGTAGGGTAGACATGTTCTCAATCCTAAAACTATAATTTTGTAAGGTTTGTCCTACTTCTACTTGTAACTATATTGACTACTGCTTATCTTAGGCAATATATGATATGATATTTATGAAAAATATTATGGTTGGTAATTTTACTCATACATAATAGAGAATAAATATTTAAATAAATCTTTCATTCATAAAGCACTTTAGACTTGAATAAAGCTGTAAGCAATAGGAACAGGACTATTATGAACTATTTACCATATAAACAATTAGAAGACGTAGCCGAATCATGTATATTTTCTCTTACTATAACATAAATGATATATAAACTTATAAAAAGTCACGAGACAACATTAAAATTATTCTATTAGGCATTAGATGCGTTTGTATAAGACAAACCAAAAATTTTTGGAGACCTTTTAGCAACAGTGTATTTAATGGCAATTCTCTCCCTGAAAAGATTCTACTTTCAAGGTCTTTAGGCTCAATCCACATTCGAGTTATGAAAGTTTGGGCCTTCCCATAACTTATCAGTCTAATATGATTTTGTTGAGCCTCTTTATTCATTACATTGATATTTTGTAACAATGCAAACTGCTTTGGAGATCATCCCCAGCAATAAAGAAAAATAATAAAAATCTCCAAGCAAAGTGATGTATTTATAAGTAACCATAAACCTAAATAGAGCGAATGGGCTAATAAAATCTGCAAACATCCGGATGAACTCTTTTCCTTCACTTTGCACCATGAAGGGAGTAAGATATACCTACTTTTTTATTCACTAAAAAAAAAAAAAAAAAAAAAAAACATAATTCGAGTCATCAAAAACAATATGCCTTGGAACATATTCTCAAGAAAAACCTGAGTGTGTAATATATATCAAGGGCTCTAAATCTTTGAGGGGTGCTGTATGTGCCACTGCATCCTCAGACAAAACAAGTAAGCGTACATTTCTCATTACCTAGTTAAACTTCAGTATTTACATCCAAGCTATCATCAGTTTTAATAATAGTTAACATTGTTTAGACACATGAAGATTGGATGAATCTTCAGATTATGATTTATTCAGATCTAAGAAATTCCACGGAATCCCTGGAAGGTTCCACACATAGAAATCAAATGATAAGAAAAATTAAAGAGCTCCTTAACAAATTTCTATTTCAAAGTGGTAAATAATTGAAAATGCTTGATTCCGGTCCGTTTTTTGAGTTTATGGTAATGGAATAGCAGATGACGCTGTTAAATACGACATTAATTCACCACAACTAGGCATTAAACTCCCCGTTAAGGATTATGTGATAACACTAAAGTATTTTATTGTACTAAAATGGCCTACTATTTAGAATAACAAATCACAGATTACTAAAATTAAACAAATCAAGCCTATTTCTTCTCCAAGGAAGAAAGACAAAAGTACGGAACTCATTTAGGCAAGATTAGTGTTTGCCATACGAAATTAACCCATAGATTTTTAAAACTGAGCATTCCTCTTAAAATAGTTCCCATTTGCAGTGAATGTGACAGTATTCTAACCATATGACATATTTGTGGCCAATGTAGAACATTTATAAAAATTAATTTATGTTTTGGTCAAAAAACAATACAAATGGATCCAAAACACACACGCTCGTGCTAATGAAATAAGACGGAACCAATTAGGTCTTTACAACAGAAGTAATGGATAGCTGAGGAAAAACAGTTAAGTTGATTATCAGTAGCCAGGATTAAACTAGTTAGAGTTAAAATGCCCTGAATACACATCATCTAACTATATTCATCGTATATGCCAGCCAATAGCTCACATGTGGTGAAAAGGACTCGTTTAAATATGTAATTGGTTTATAACTCCTTAATTTTTTAACAATTCCTTGCAAGAATGCCATTCTATATGGGGGGGGGGTGCGGTTAGTCTGATGCAGGTTTTTTTAATTGGTCTCTCAGGATACAGCTATTAATAGAAAATAAATCATCTTATCTTTATAGCTCGTGAAAATTATTGCC
This sequence comes from Palaemon carinicauda, assembly GCF_036898095.1. NCBI lineage: Eukaryota > Metazoa > Arthropoda > Malacostraca > Decapoda > Palaemonidae > Palaemon > Palaemon carinicauda. The sequence continues at coordinate 91,073,668 of NC_090746.1, forward strand.
AAATACATTTTTCCTCCAATAGACAAACTTTTGATAAATGTTTTCCGACTGAGACGGTTTCGCGCTTATTTCTCGAAAATATATTGGCTTGTCATATTTAGTATTATTTACCCTACTCCCACAATTATGTATAAAAGGTCAAGAATTCAAATGGTAACTTTACCTGCTATGTAATCACACACAAACGCACGCACACACATACATACACATATATATATATATATATATATATATATATATATATATATATATATATATATATATATATATATATATATATATATAAAATATATATATATATACATATATACAATATATATATATATATATATATATATATATATATATATATATATATATAGAATATATATATATATATATATATATATATATATATATATATATATATATATACATATATATCATATATATATATATATATATATATGTATATATATATATATATATATATATATATATATATATATATATATCAAGGTCTACTATTACACAGGAAGTGAACACCAGTTAACTGGCTCCGATAGCTGAGGTCATTATTTTCTTTCTAACCTAACACTTTATATTGGGCAAATATATCAAAATTAGAAACCTAACATTGTATTTAGGACCAATATATCAATTATTGACTTATTTAACGCAGTATAAGTTGAA
>NC_090746.1:91079339-91084339 GCF_036898095.1 Palaemon carinicauda
TAGCGTTCGATCCCAGGTATGAGGTAGAAATTTATTTCTATTTGAACACGATGTTGTGTTGATATTAATCAATATTGACTCATTAGGAGTAATTTGAATGAATTACTACCAATTGTGTCACGTGGTGGCCCGGGAAATTGGGTAAAACTCGCTGGTAAGAGACTGATGTCTCGCCAGGTAAATCCTCGGACAGCTGGTAGCGGTCAGGTTCCAATTTCTTTAAATGGGCTCTCGTGACATGGTTGGTTTCGACCTGGCATTTCAGTAGAAGGGGCTAGCGTTCGATCCCAGGTATGAGGTAGAAATTTATTTCTATTTGAACACGTTGTTGTGTTGATATTAATCCATATTGACTCATTAGGGGTAATTTGAATGAATTACTACCAATTGTGTCACGTGGTGGCCCGGGAAATTGGGTAAAACTCGCTGGTAAGAGACTGATGTCTCGCCAGGTAAATCCTCGGACAGCTGGTAGCGGTCAGGTTCCAATTTCTTTAAATGGGCTCTCGTGACATGGTTGGTTTCGACCTGGCATTTCAGTAGAAGGGGCTAGCGTTCGATCCCAGGTATGAGGTAGAAATTTATTTCTATTTGAACACGATGTTGTGTTGATATTAATCCATATTGACTCATTAGGGGTAATTTGAATGAATTACTACCAATTGTGTCACGTGGTGGCCCGGGAAATTGGGTAAAACTCGCTGGTAAGAGACTGATGTCTCGCCAGGTAAATCCTCGGACAGCTGGTAGCGGTCAGGTTCCAATTTCTTTATATGGGCTCTCGTGACATGGTTGGTTTCGACCTGGCCTTTCAGTAGAAGGGGCTAGCGTTCGATCCCAGGTATGAGGTAGAAATTTATTTCTATTTGAACACGATGTTGTGTTGATATTAATCCATATTGACTCATTAGGGGTAATTTGAATGAATTACTACCAATTGTGTCACGTGGTGGCCCGGGAAATTTGGCAAAACTCGCTGGTAAGAGACTGATGTCTCGCCAGGTAAATCCTCGGACAGCTGGTAGCGGTCAGGTTCCAATTTCTTTATATGTGCTCTCGTGACATGGTTGGTTTCGACCTGGCTTTTCAGTAGAAGGGGCTAGCGTTCGATCCCAGGTATGAGGTAGAAATATATATATATATATATATATATATATATATATATATATATATATATATATATATATATATATATATATATATATATATATATGTGTGTGTGTGTGTGTGTGTGTGTGTGTGTGTGTGTTTCTGTGTGTTCTGTGTTTCTGTGTTTTCTGTGTGTCTGAGTGCGTGTGTAAAACTATACCTAATGTATTAACGTGCAACATGAATTGCTATGTCATAGAATGTTTGGAAATTTCAAAATGATCATTATAAATGCGAACGCCAGATTGTGATAAAACATAAATTTGCTCCTAATGATTCATTCATGGGCTTATTTTCTTCTTTTTTCATTTAGTTTTTTTTTCTATTTTTTACTTACGTGACTGTGCAAAGGTTGAATCCTAATCACATTTAAAAACTATGAAGAATACCATTATCTTTTTCGCGCTTTCTAATGCTGGAGGACCTCAAAATGTCTAAACTACTAATGATTCTGGGAACCATTACGGAAACTTTTCTCTCCTGGATGTTGCAGAAGTCATGTTTTGAGCTCAGACTTTTACCTCTGGGCGTCAGTGTATGAAGGCTGAAAGTGGGGTAGGTTGAATGGAGGAACGTGTTGAGATTCGGGGGAAAAGAGTAGAGGAACTAAAGGCCCCCTCTTTTTCTCGAAAAAAATCACTTTACAACATTTTTCTTCAGAAAATATTAAGATATAATAAAAATGCGTGATTTAATAACTCATTCTTTATAAGAATTATCATTCAAAATCATTCTCCAATGAAAGATTTTTGTTAACATGCATTCACATGTTAAATTAAAGAATTGTTCTCATTATATATATATATATATATATATATATATATATATATATATATATATATTTATATGTATATATATATATATATATATATATATATATATATATATATATATATATATATATATATATATATACATAAATACACACATGTATATATATATATATATATATATATATATATATATACATAAATACACACATGTATATATATATATATATATATATATATATATATATATATATATATATATATATACATATACTGTATTTTATATATATATATATATATATATATATATTAATATATATACATACATATATATATAGCTGTATATCTATATATATATATATATATATATATATATATATATATATATATATATATATATATATATATATAAATACATATGTATATATATATATATATATATATATATATATATGTATATATAGATATATATTCATATATATGTCTATATAGATATATATATATATATATATATATATATATATATATATATATATATATATATATATATATATATATATATATATATATACATATATATATGTATATAAATATATATATATATATATATATATATACTGTGTATTTATATATATATATATATATATATATATATATATATATATATATTTATATATATGTATATATATATATGCAAGTGTGTGATTTTGTGTGTGCATCTGTGTTTGTAAAACTATGCCAAAAGTATCATCGTGTGACATGAATTGCTATATCCAACAATAATGTTTGAAAAATTCAAAATAATCATACAATGTGATAAGAAGCAAAACTTGAAGCAGTCATTTTTAAAGGTACGAGTAAATACGAATATGCCAACGCCAGTTTGTGATGAAACTTAAGTTTCCTCCTAATGATTCATTCATTGGCTGATTTTTTTTTTTTTTTCACTTACGTGACTGCTGTAAGCACAAATTTAAATGCTGAATTTTAAGCATATGCAAAACAATGTGAAGAATTGCCTTATCTTTTTCGCGCTCAGTAATGCTGGAGGAACTTAGCTATTAATGATTTTAGGAACCATTACGGAAACTTTTCTCTCCTAGATGTTGCAGAAGTCATGTTTTGAGCTCAAACTTTTACCTTTGGGCGTCGGTGTATGAAAGCTGAAAATGGGGCGAGTTGAATGGAAGAACGTGTTTGGGATTCAGGGGCATAAGAGTAGAAGGGCTATAGCCACAACCGACTCTTTTTTTCTTCTTCTTCTTCTTCTTCTTCTTCTTTTTTTGCCGAAAAATCACTTTGCTACAAGTTCTTTCAGAAAAATAATAAAAGGTAATAAAATTCAAGAATTTTTTTACTAATTCTTCATAAGAATCATCATTCAAGAAATATCTCATACATCCTATTTTCATTTACCCTGTGGTTCTATTGAATCTGAGCATCATGTTTCTCTGTGATTTTTTTATATGTACGTAATCATATTTATACATATATCTATCTATCTATTTATCTATCTATCTATCTATCTATCTATATATATATATATATATATATATATATATATATATATATATATATATATATATATATATATATATATATATACATATATATATATATATATACACACACACATATATATATATGCATATATATACAGTATATATATATATATATATATATATATATATATATATATATATATATATATACATATATATATATATATACATATATATATGGATATATATACAGTATATATATACACATATATATATATATATATATATATATATATATATATATATATGTATATATATATATACATATATATATAGACATATAATATATATATATATATATATATATTATATGTCCAAGAATGTTTGGAAATTTCAAAATGATCATTATAAGATAATAGGAATACAAACATTGGATAAAATACGAACGCCAGATTGTGATAAAACGTAAATATATATATATATATATATATATATATATATATATATATATATATATATATATATATATATATATATCTATATATATATATATATTGTTTTGCAGACAGAAAAGAAATGTGTTTTAAAAACCTTGATTTTCTATTATCAATTCAGTATTATTAAGTCTATGAAATACCTCACATTTTTGCTGTGTATATCTTCATACCTTATCACCATAGTTTTAAACCAAAGACAAATAACATAATTATCAACTAAAACATTAGATATTGGTCATAGGTAAACTATAAATTAGAGGAAATTAAAAACATAAAAAGCTTTAAAAATTGGAAGAAAAAATTAGAACTGAAAAAGTAATGATAGCTAAAAAAAATCGTACGTAAAATTCAAGTAGGCTTGAAAAAATGATAGCCCGAACTTCATCGATATTGGCAATGAGTTTATAGCAAAGAAATAACATCGTCAGTATGTTTTTGATAAACTCATCAAGTAGGTCTACCGGTATTCCAGTATAGTCGATATGTACAAATTGTAATTGGGCACATAAAAAATACTCTAAGAAATATTATTTTACTGCTACAAGATGGCTTCGTCTTGAAATAAGATTTATGGGGGATGTCTATTAGATCCACCACCGTTAGTTCCCTTTCAAACTTTAGTTCCCCTCTCCTCAAAAAAAAAAAAAAAAAAAAAAAAAAAAAAAAAAAAAAAAAAAAAAAAAAAAAAAAAAAAAAAGCTACTACACCCTGGTAGATGTAACAAGGCCCACTTTATAGAGAATTGATATCTATAAATTGGCTAAAATTAGCAGAAAACGTCTTTGCCACGGATATGAATATATTTTGGTAAAATTTAGGGTTGCAACTTTTTGTGAAGAAAATTTGGATATGCTCTATATATTTTTTTAATATATTTGATCTGTATTTTACTTATAATCACCCTAACTTGGAACCCAAACATCTTTAGCAGAATGGTATCAGTGGAATTATATTTTTTTGATGCAGTAATTGAAAAAATCTACCATGAAAGTATGTTTTAGTAATCACACATTTTTTAAAATGTGAATATAATCCGAATGTTTTTACATCTTGTCCAAAGATGGCAGAACATGTCCCTTGTT
>NC_090746.1:91089339-91091839 GCF_036898095.1 Palaemon carinicauda
TTAGGAAAATTAGAAAATGAGAGAGAGAGAGAGAGAGAGAGAGAGAGAGAGAGAGAGAGAGAGAGAGAGAGAGAGAGAGAGAGAGAGAGAGAGAGAGAGACCCTAATATTCTGTGAATATTCAAGTTCAGACAGAGATTGAATCATAATTAATTTTTAGCTTTTCAAAAAATAGGACAAAAAATATGCAGAAGGGACAAGTTTACACAAGTTTGGAAACTTTAAATATGTTTTTTTTTTTTTTTTTTGGTATAAGAGGTTTTTAGAAATTATAAGAAATGACATCAAGTTTTATAATTATATAAAGGATTAAATATCCATTTCTTGTTGACAGTGGTTCTTTTATTTAGTCCCTCTGTAGTATTATCTTGAAACGTCTTGAATCTCTGAGGTCAACGGCATTAAATATAGAAGACTTGGAGTGAATTCTTATCTCACTTGACAGGTCAGTGGCCTGAATTCGTTGATAAACTTCTTCTAAGATTGGGTCTCTTATAATTATCATGACAATTTCTTTTCATCATTTTCTTACCACCTAGCTATTAGACACATTATTCCATCAGCAGTTCTTCAGTTACCTTCACATGTTGTTTGGCTCATTGTCAACGTTTATCCTCTGGCGCCTAAATTAGGTCCTTTTGAAAAACTCATAAAGGATTTCCAAATAAAAAAAAAAAATTCTTTCTCAAGGAATTCTGTTCTACTATTAAGACTTACTTAGCTTATTTACCACTATATTATATATGTATTTATCGTATTTGTCCATGTATTTTTAATATTTTTTGGACGGGTAAAAAATATGTCGGTAACTGCTAAGCAAAAGTTTTTAGTTTTTTAAAGCCTTTAATATTCTTCAATTTATATATCTATTATAAATAGTTTGATTTGTTTAGACATTACTTCATTGATCATAACAATGGAAGGAGTTTTTAATAAGATTGAATTACAGGAATCATTCTGGGTACCATCCAGACTCCAAGGATCCCCTTCAGAAGTAACTGGTAAGACGGTTTTCTAGACCTTTTTTTTTGCAACGCAATTGCATCAGCTATTCATTTAACATTTTGTGGAGAAAGGACTTTCCGCCATTGTAGCTCAAAGCTGTGTTTATTTATTTTTCACCTCCCATCTCTTTTGTCAGCGTCTGGATCATTGGGAAGAATGTGTTTTCGCCATTCTTGTGCAAATACCAGAATCGTTGGGAAAGGCTTTTGCAAACGGAGGATCCGCGTGGATCTTTGATCTTGCTGAAAGAGGCAATTGAAACGCTCCAGCCTTTCACTGCACTATGAATTCGGTGAAAGGACTCATTGTTCTGCCAAACGATGTTTCATGTAAACTAAAATTCCGTGTTTTTCAGTATTGAGAATAAGAGAGTAAACAAGAGATTTTCTGTTATTCTGCCATTGAGATGCCCTGATTACGATGATGGAAACATTGTCCAATATCGAAGTAATTTCTTTTGTTCAGATATTCTTTTTGAATATCCATCAATTCGAAAAAGGGCATTAAAACATTGATTTTCATTTATTTACATTTCATGTTGAGATATAACAGGAAACTTTAATTTTTCAATATATTCTGTTTGTTATATGATTATAGAACTCGACACAGCAAGGCCTAATTTTATGGTTAAATTTGTATACAAACAAATTTTTCCAGATTTTACTTAGTAATAGATTATATCTCTCTTGCTTTCTTTTTGTTTAATCTTACTATAATTAATTAGATCTTTGGAAAAGAATTTAACTATGCAATGGACATTGGAGAAAATTATAAAACATTACTATCAATAACATTATTCTTCGGATTATTTTAGAATTTTAATGTTGTGTGAACTTTCAGCGGAAGGAATATCGGAAGAAAAGTCAATGGGAAATTTATTTGCAATATTTTTCTTACTTTGTGTCAGGATATCCATATCATTTTCCGCTCATTCCTAATATCTTTTTCATTTTTCTTTTACAAATAGGAGTGTTTTGAAAGGAAAAATAAAGTACTTGAAAACTGAGAGGTATAATATTAACAATAAACGTAATCACTGCAATATCAACCCCCCCCCTCTCTCTCTCTCTCTCTCTCTCTCTCTCTCTCTCTCTCTCTCTCTCTCTCTGGAGATAGTATTAATCTTCTTCATATTTTGTCATATATTCTAATCCTATATAAATTATCATCATCTATAGCATACAATATGTCAATAACATTTATTTACATTTTGTATAGTTACAGTTAAATGGAGATAAGAGAGAGAAAATTATTTAAATGATATATATATATATATATATATATATATATATATATATATATATATATATATATATATATATATATATATATATATGCGTAAAAATCACAGGAAAACGTGATGCTCAGATGCAGAAGAACCACAGGGAAAATGAAAATACGGAATATACACTTAAGTCCTGACTAGTTTCGTGATACTTCCTCAGAGGACTGATTTATTGAGAGAGGTTTCTTACAATTTATAGGGAAAGCAAAAG
>NC_090746.1:91099339-91101839 GCF_036898095.1 Palaemon carinicauda
TAGCAATTTATTACTTTAGGGCCAATTGGACCTCATAATTCTGCTGCTTTGCCAGGGTTGCATGCCATTAGTGTGACTGACGACACTGGTAGCTTTTCTGCAACGGAATGGCTGGCATTCTGATAGCCAGTCAAAGAGGCAAGTGATGACAAAGTTTCAGCGCTAGGAAAACTGGACATCACACTGAAGCCCAGCAGCATCGTTCTTGCTGGGATCAAAATGTTTATTTGCAAAATATATCTGCCGGGCAGTAAGTTTACCCCAGTTAAGAAACTGGGATAGTTTTTGCTCATAAATAGGCAGATGCTGGCTGAGAGGCGGGACCCTACTCAAGATGTACTGCAACAATCAAATGTGACGAACGGGTGCAGTTGTCGAACCATCACTTGCACATAACTCAGTGCATGATGTGAAATCGATGAAGCTAGGTTTATGAAGAATAGTCTGAACCAGAGGATTCTAGCAGTGAGGATGGAGATGGAGAATTATCAACTGCACATATTAGGCTTGTGAGGACACTCGTGTGTTATAATATTTGATCAAATTTATTTGATCATGTCTCAGGTTTGGCTAATTTTCAATATCACCCTAGCTACTGAAGATTAGTGATGGTGGGAGAAATTTCTCTGATGGCTCACAGCATATTAATCTAGCATGGGTACCCCCGACATGTATAGGTTGGCTATATATGTTTATGAATATACATATCATAAACATTATGTATATGTATATATGTATATATATATATATATATATATATATATATATATATATATATGTATGTATATATATATATATATATATATATATATATATATATATATATATATATATATATATACATACACACACACACACATATATATATATATATATATATATATATATATATATATATATATATATATATATATATATATATATATATATGTGTGTGTGTGTGTGTGTATGTATATATATATATATATATATATATATATATATATACATATATATATATATATGATAAATTTTGCACATTTTTAAGAGAATCCAGACAATAATATATCAAAAATATATATGGCTTATTTGAATATGAAAAACACGTAAAAATGTGCAAAATTTATCATTAATTGAATGCCAAGTAACAAACTACCAATTAGCTACGATGGTGAAGATGGGTTGATTTCAATTCTAAGTACAAAATACCTGAATTCGACAGGTATAAGTACAGTAGAATTGTCATTGACTTTTATCTTCCTTCGTGGCCGAATGGGTTAGTCACTGTCTATATAAGCTTGCCGACCAGGGTTCGATTCCCGGCCGGAGCCAAGCTCTTGTCTTTGTGTGATTTCGCCTGGGGCTTTGATCCCGAGGTCGTTAAGAGAATCCAGACATTATTATATCAAAAATATATATGGCTTATTTGAATATGAAAAACACGTAAAAATGTGCAAAATTTATCATTAATTGAATGCCAAGTAACAAACTACCAATTAGCTACGATGGTGAAGATGGGTTGATTTCAATTCTAAGTACAAAATACCTGAATTCGACAGGTATAAGTACAGTAGAATTGTCAATGACTTTTATCTTCCTTCGTGGCCGAATGGGTTAGTCACTGTCTATATAAGCTTGCCGACCAGGGTTCGATTCCCGGCCGGAGCCAAGCTCTTGTCCTTGTGTGATTTCGCCTGGGGCTTTGATCCCGAGGTCGTTAAGAGAATCCAGACATTAATATATCAAAAATATATATGGCTTATTTGAATATCTACATATCTCTCTCTCTCTCTCTCTCTCTCTCTCTCTCTCTCTCTCTCTCTCTCTCTCTCTCTCTATATATATATATATGTATATATACATATATATATATATATATATATATATATATATATATGTTGTATATATATTTATATATATGTATATATATATAAGAAGAAAGAGAGAGAGAGAGAGAGAGAGAGAGAGAGAGAGAGAGAGAGAGAGAGAGAGAGAGAGAGCGAAACCACTGATCTTCATCACTAGTCCTTGATCTCACTGAAATGATTCAAGAATATCTAGAAGCAAAAAGACACACACACACACACACACACATATATATATATATATATATATATATATATATATATATATAGACATATATATATATATATATATATATATATATATATATATATATATAGACATATATATATATATATATATATATATATATATATATATATATATATGTATGTATATATATATATATATATATATATATATATATATATATATATATATATATATATATATATATATGTATGTATGTATGTATATATATACTGTATATATATGGCAGGTCTGCCTTAACGTTGTAACTGATCTTAGTATATTTTATATTAATTAGTCAATACTTCTCATTTATTATATGTATTTCCTAATTCCCTTTAATCACTGAGCTATTTTTCCCCCTCGGTGCCCTTGAGCTACTGGTACCCTGCTTTTCCAACTAGTGTTGAAGCTTAGCTAATAATAATAA
>NC_090746.1:91111839-91116839 GCF_036898095.1 Palaemon carinicauda
CTTGTAAGGTGTGGCGTCAGGGAATTCTAGCGGTATATGGCAGCACAAGTTTTTATCTGGCCTAAGGAGTGCATGATAAGACCTTTTATTCTCTAAACCCTAATTGGCACAATTAATAGAGCCCAATGAAAAAGTCCACTTCACACAAAGCCATAGACAGGTCATCTACATGACATAAAGAATAAGGAAACAATAATGGCAATAAACCAAAGCCAGTAAAACAAGACGGTCTTTACTCTCGGTTCACGTTATCATTCTGCTTCAGTTATAAAGGGAGGGAAAAAGAACCCAGAATAAGATAAGTATTGTAATGCAACTAAATTTAAAGTAGATACAATTGCCCAAATAGCATTATTCCACAAAATACCATTTCAGTTGTTGGCCTGTTTATATATTTTACAATATTCTAGATCTTGCAATTATTACTACACGGATATTGTATTCAGTGGTTACAAGAAAAAAAAATGAGACGTCATGGTTTTAATCTTGAATTAACAGAGGGATTGGCGCCCTCTTTTACAAATTCAAATATTGCAGCGAGTGGCAAACATTCTGATGAGTGTTTGGAAGAACTAGTAGTGAAACCAATAAGAAACATAAGCAATGCTAGATTACGAGCGACAAAAATATGAGAAATGTGCGTGTAGAAAATGGTCTTTGCTAACTAAACAAATAGTGTTATGTAAATTGTGTATGAAGTAGTGATAAACAAGTTTTCAATCATACACCTATAGTTTTCTAACATTTATTCTACTTTTACTTCTAACTATATTGGCTACTGCCTATCTTAGTTAATATATGTTATTTCCAAAAACTTGATGTGGTTGGTAATTTTACTCATAGATTAGGTAATATCACGCGTAACCTGAAAAAGTGTTAGGGACAGATTTTCCATAAAATATACATTTCATTATTTGATTTGATTTTTCTGAAACTTTTTCATCATTGTATTAATTCATTTAGAGTAAAAAGAAATGGAATTTTTTCTTCCCAATTTGATATGATAAAGAATGAGTAGGAAAAAGAAAACTTTCATCCATAAACTAGTTTAGACTAGAATAAATCTGTATGTAATATTAACAGGACTATATGAACTATTTACAGCTTAAACTATCAGAAGACATAGCCGAATAACGTATATTTTCTCTTACCTCAACGTAAGTGGCATATAAACTAATATAAAGTCATGTGAGAACAATGAAATTATTTTATTAGGCATTAGATACTTTTGCATTAAACCATCCAAAGAATTTCCAGACCTTTTAGCTGCATAGTATTGAATGGTAATCGTCTCCTGAGAAGATTTTACTTTCAAGGTCTTTAGATTCAATCTACACTCGAGGCATGAAAGTTTGGCCCTTCCCATGATTTGTCTCCTGTGATTTTTTTTTTTTTTTTTATTTAGCCACCTTATTTATTACATCGATATTTCGTAACAATGCAAAGTGCTTTGAATATCCTCTCCAGCAATTTTACAAAAAGAAAAAAGAAAAATCTTCAACCAAAGAGATGTATCTATAGATAATCATAAGCCCATATAGAGCGAATAGGCTATCACAATCTGCAAACGTTCGGATGAACCTTTTGCCTCCATTTTGTACCACGAAGAAGATAAGAATATGCCTCCTTCTTTTTCATTTATTGAAAAGGAAAAAAAATCAAATCATACTTCGAGTCACTAAAACCAATATGCCTCGGAACATATTCTCAAGAAAAACCTCAATATGCAATATATACCAAGGGCTCTAAATCTTTGAGGGGTGCTATCTGTGCTACAGTATCCTCAGACAAAACAATTAATTATTCATTTCTCATTACCCAGTGAAACATCAGTGTTTACATCTGAGCTATCAGCAGTTTTACTAATAATCAACATTGTTAAGACATATGAAGATTGGAGGAATCTTCAGATTATCATTTATTCAGGTTTAAGAAATTCCACGGAATCCCTGGAAGGTTCCACACATAGAAATCAAATAGTAGGACAAATTAAAGAGCTTAACAAATTTCTATTTCAAAGTGGTAAATAATGGAAAATGCTTGATTCCGGTCCATTTTTTGAGTTTATGGTGATGGAATAGCAGATGACGGTGTTAAATACGACATTAATTCACCACAACTAGGCATTAAACTCCCCGTTAAGGATTATGTGATAACACTAAAGTATTTTATTGTACTAAAATGGCCTACTATTTGGAATAATAAATCACAGTTTACTAAAATGAAACAAATCTAGCCTATTTCTTCTCCAAGGGAGAAAGACAAAAGTACGGAACTCATTTAGGCAAGATTAGTGTTTGCCATACGAAATTGACCCATAGGTTTTTAAAACTGACCATTCCTCTTAAAATAGCTCCCATTTGCAGTGAATGTGACAGTATTCTAACCATATGATATATTTGTCGCCAATGTAGAAAATTTATAAAAATTCATTTACGTTTTGGTAAAAAAACATTACAAATGGATCCAAAACACACACGCTCGTGCTAATGAAATAAGACTGAACCAATTAGGTCTTTACAACAGAGGTAATGGATGGCTGAGGGAAAACTGTTAAGTTGATTATCAGTAGCCAGGATTAAATTAGTTAGAGTTAAAATGCCCTGAATATACATCATTTAACTATATACATCTTATATGCCAGCCAATAGCTCACATGTGGAGAAAAGGACTCGTATAAATATGTAATTGGTTTAAACTCCTTAATTTTTTAACTATTCCTGGAAGAATGCCATCCTATATGGAGGGAGGGGGTTAGTCTGATGTAGGTTTTTTTTAATAGGTCTCTCAGGATACAGCTATTAAAAGATAATAAATCATCTTATCTCTATAGCTCGTGAAAATCATTGCCAAATACATTTTTCTTCCAATACAAAATATTTGATAAATATTTTCCGACTGAAGGTCTAAGACTACTGAGAAGGTTTCGCGATTATTTGTCGAAAATATATTGGCTTTTCATATTTAGTATTATTTACCCTACTCCCACAATTATGTATAAAAGATCAAGAATTCAAATGGTAACTTTGCCTGCTATGTAATCACACACAAACACACACACACACACATACATACATACATATATATATATATATATATATATATATATATATATATATATATATATATATATATATATATATATATTACAATTTAAAAAATGGATTATAGTTAAACCTTTGTGATTGAAAACGAACAAACATTCAAACAAATAAACAGACATAGAAGCAAAACCTTACCAGACTGCAGCGATTAATCAGCGAGCCAGGCCTTCTTTACAGAAATCTGGAGAAGAAATGCATTCTTTCTTTGGTCTTTCTCTAGGTTGTGGAGTCCATTCAAAAGAACATTTGCCAGACGATGGAACATCTTAGGACAGTCAATATCAATCCCACTGAAGCTTGCCAGTGTTGAAAAAATATCCATCAGTCTTTTCTGGCAGCAGGAACGGTGACAGGCTTCCTTGATGAAACACAGTCCACATCTGACAAAATCAGAAGTACACACATGTGGAGTCGTCAGGGAACCTCTGGACACTATCGCGATAAAGTCCTTAACATCATTGGTCACAAGAGTTTCCTCGGCGCTGGTGGTCCGCGCACTTCATCTCAAGCCACCCGCCACATAGGCCGCACAGCACTCTTCATTCACAGTCAGTGTTACATCTGTGGTGCACCTCTCAATAGAGGCTGTATCCTCTAGGCCAATTGCAGTCCCCAAGAAGGTATGTTCCTTTGACACAGGGTGGACATCGATGGACTGGAAGTTGACGGCAGCATATCTCATGAGGCGCTGCATACAGAAAGCACAACCCCAGTGGTCATGAAAGAATTTGCACTAGTTCATTGATGGTAGAGTAAGAACTCCCCCTCAAGCTGGTCACTCTGGATCTAATGTGACAAGACATAATGTAAGTCAATGTTTCTGAACAAGTAGCGGCAAACGGCAATCAGTCCCAGCATAGTCTGCACTAGTGCATTCTTGTTGTCATAGGTGAAACACTTGGTTCGATTTTCTTCATATCCTGAAAAATCCTCTTGGAAAATCAACAGGAAAATTCGCAGGCGGATTGACTGGGGATCCTCAACAGCTCAATATTGATCTTTCATGCGCTGATCCTGCCCCTTACCAGATACATTTACTAAATTCCACCAGTTGAGGAGAATTTGGATGAACTTAGCAATGTCATGACACCCTCTGAGCTTTAATGAAGCCACAACCTTTTCATTGAAGACTTTAAAGACATGCTGCACATTTTGTTGTTGAAGTCATGAGGGGTTAACAGCAAATGTAGTGAGGGGAGTAGTCTTCAGAATACTGCCTTTCTCTAACTCGTACAGTTTCATGACGTCAGCAAATGATGCTGTTTTTTTATTGTCAAGACTGATCTTCTGGCACTTCTCACTGATGCAGTTGTTGCGGATGCACTTCAGAAGATGCACTGTGTCAAAAAGAAGAAACCAGACATGCTTTGTCAAGCAGATGCTTGGCTGTGGCACGGCAATCACCCTGAAAATCAAACAGCTTACAGTACTGTTGGTTCATCTTGTGGTTGTCTGTGATAGACCCGATGACACGCCCACCTACCCTCTCAACAGCAGCTGCCGCCTCCTTCACATGCTCAAGCTGGTATGCTGCTGTGAGCTTGTGTGTCACAGAAATCATACACTAGGTCCTCTATGCAGCATAGAAGTGGCCTTGCAGTCTGGCTTGTTCACTGCCGTGCCACTCAAAGCCTCACCAGAAAATGCAACAGTTGGCCGAATCTGTACTTCATCTATCGAGAGGAATACATTGTTCTGCTGCAACATTTTCTCTTTGGTAAATGTTTCCCTCATTGCCTGATCCTTATCAATAGATGAAGTGATGTACTGCAGCTTGTGTTTGTTTGGCAGCACCAAAAAGTCTCTGAGCTATTCAAGAGCAAAACAATAATCATTCATGGAAAACTGTTTCTGTGATAAAAGTTCCAGCTAACTTGTCAAAAATACCAGCTTCTT
>NC_090746.1:91124339-91134339 GCF_036898095.1 Palaemon carinicauda
CCACACAACGTGTTTTTCCACGGAATTGAATATATTTTGGTTGAATTCAGGGTTCTAACTCTTTGCAAAGAAAATCTGGATCTGCTCTATATATTTTTGAAATATATATGATCTGGATTTTACATATAATTGCCATAACTCAAGAGCCCCAAAATCTTTAGCAAAATGGTAATAGTGGAATTATGAGTTTTTAATGCAGTAATTGAAAAAATCTACAATGAAAGTAGGTTTTAGCAACCACACATTTCTCCAAATGTGAATAGAACTCAAATGTTTTTACATCTTATCCAAAGATGGCAGCCCATGTCCCTTGTCTCATTCATGAGTATGATGTCATCCAGTCTGGAAAGGGTGATAGATTGATACTTCTGTAAAAATATGTATGGGGCATATATAAATTATATTCCATTACATTCACGTAATTTTTTTCTTTTTTTTGGGGGGGGGGTTTAAACGAAAATTACGTCATGGAATGCTCCAGAATGCAAGGATTAAATAGTTGTGAATATTATTAGTTTTCATGACCAATAGATGGCCTTAGCAGCAGAATACCTAATTGCTGATTATCCCCATCATCCATTCATTATGATTTTTATTACTTCATTTCTGTTGCTATTTGGTCACCAAATTTATATTAAACAGACGTACGTAATTTGGATGTTCCTTGTTGTCTAGCCTCAACTTATTTTTTAGAAAATTACAAATAAATGTCAAGAATATTTCTTCAGCAAACAATCGTTAGTTCAATTACATTTGGGGGTCAGGGGGCTCGCCAGATAATGCCAAATGTTCTGAAATCGGTGATATAATCTACTAATTACGCAGTTATTTGATGTAATTTTCAATAAAATTTTATAAAAACAGAAAATAATCAATATGTTTCATGGTATGACATGTATTATTACTAAAAATTACTGATAATATGATATTGTTACATGCTGAAAGGCATAACTCCCTCCACCCTCCCTAACATCGTAACGAGTTTTATTTTGCCCCCAATAGATGGCATCAGAGGCTTCTTGTCCAACTAATATATTCTAAAATATGCGAAGAACACGTGTGTCAAAAAAGAGAGGTAGGAATGTAGAGGCTAGAGAATTGGTAGTTTGTAAATTGGCCAACGATCGTTTACTTGTTAGGAATGGATATTTTTATGGAAATAATATGTGAAATTTTTATATGCTATCAGAAGTAACCTGAGTTTACTTATAATAATGTTTAGTATTTCCTTTCTTCATCAGAACATATGGACGACAGGTTATTTCCCTCTACACGTGACCAAGGTAACAATCATCAGCTTAGTTAAGGTAGGTGGGACGAGTTTGGGACCCTGTTGCCAAATGAAATTCCTTGAAAGGCAACTATCATTATTCATTATAGATGCAATTCCTTTGAGGAGCACTAGTTATATGACGTAAGGCACATGAATATGGGGTAATTTTATGTTCATATAATCAGCGTTATTTAAGTAGATGTATCGAATAATGAAAAAGAAAAACGTCATATTTCTGAGTCTTCGCCAACGCCTGGCTGTGTTACCAAATCCACTTGGGAATTTGTATTTGTTAATAAGGGCGTTCCACAGTGTAAATCAGTTATAAAATCTACCTTATCATCATTTCCCAAGACGATGTATGCATGTTAGTAAAGCTGTCTCTTGGTTCAATATAGGTTAGAAGAATGCATTAATTGTGTGTGCGTGTGTATGTATGAATATATATATTTATATATATATATATATATATATATATATATATATATATATATATATATATATATATATATATATATATATATATATATATATTTATATATAAATATATATAAATATATATATAGAAAATATCTATGTTTTCCTTTACGAGTAACGACCATGATCAATGATAGGCCAATCATGAATATAAAAAAAAAAAAAAGTCTGATTCTGAAAGATTGTTGAGACAGAGCAGGAGATGAGGCCATCTACAATATAAGGATGCTGGTGATCTCTGCAAATAAATCTGAAGAAAAAGAGAATACCTATTACAAGAAGAGCAAATATTCATTTATATAGATGAAGTCTGGATGTTCCATTAAGTTATTAAAGATATTTGACAATTATTTATAAACATTTATTTTTATTAGTACAATTATTGATCTTGAAGCTGCTAAAGAATTTTGTGCTAGGCATAGAGTTGAAAATAGTAGTTTGGATTATAATGTCTCCGAGATTAATGAGAATATAAATAAAGTTTTGTTCTATAAATTCTTTTTAATGAAATGGTCTCTTTAGTAACGATATCAAAATCAGTTTAAATTATTGCCAATAAATCACAGGACAGGTTGACTTTTTTACATTTTTGATTCGATGGAAGAGTTAACAAAGATGACAGGTTGTTAGCTATCAGGAAAGCTTAATTGAGATTTTTTTTTTTCAAAGTATTGAAAACGTTTTCAAATAAGTTAAAAATACCCTATAATCGATACAAATTGAATTAAAGGTTAACTGGTCTAAAGAAATTTCCTAAGCGTTGGGAATCTGGAGTAAGAGAGAAATTGATATTAATGGGTACTTGTAACCTTTTCGAAATATATATATATATATATATATATATATATATATATATATATATATATATATATATATAGATATATATATGCATATATATAACGGATTTTGAGCGAAGCGAAAAATCTATTTTTGGGTGAGATGGCCATGTCGTCCTGATGGAAGTTCCTATAGGGTAGCTTCCTAGGGTATATTACAACTACGGCGATATTCCCAGAGAATTTACCTTAAGGTACCAGAATTCTAACTCCTGGAGCGAATATCCATCCTGAAAGGGATATCGCGACATATCAGAGGACGTATTCTTGACATGCCACATGGCAATCTGCATCCCGAACAGAGATTTCGTCTCGCAGGGGGCAGTTGGCAAGAAACGAATTCGGGAAAGAAAAAGGGGGAGCCGCTCCCAAGGCTCCCTATCTCCCGATTCGTAAGCGTGCCTGGCGCCAATCCTGGCGCCATCTGTATTCCTTGTAGCGTACACGAGGTGCTACAGATACTGTATGTAGGGAGGGGTCCTACAGCCCTTTCTTAGAAAGGCAAGGGCGGGTCCATCAGGACGACATTGCCATCTCACCCAAAAATAGATTTTTCGCTTTGCTCAAAATCCGTTTTTTGGGCTCAAGCCATGTCGTCCTAATGGAAGTATATCAGAGCATTACTGTATCTGTGGATTCTCAGAACGTGCCGTACTCCCCGGATGTAATTTTTCCCGGTCGACTAGACCTAGAGACCTAAGATGTTACCGTTATACATCTTTTCAACTAACTATAAACCATGTTAGAGCTTCCTGCCCCCTACAGGGAAGAGTCCTACTATACTCTGGAAAAGTCTCGAAGAGTACATATACCTATGTATGAATACCAGGCAAGCTAATATAGTGGTCTCGCCCTATATAAAGTAAAGCATAGTTTGTAAAGAACCACTGCGTCAATATGAAATATCGACCAGTTCTCCGCACAATACTTGTATTGGACAAAGGTTTATATCCGCATAGGAGGAAACTAGTAAAACCGCCATCGTCCCCTTATGGGACGGGGTCCTCCCGTTAAGGGAAAGCATAAACCAATGCAACATAGCTTGCATAAAGGAACGATTCTATTAGAATTATCCCAGATAAGGTACATAGAATGAATGCTCAATTATACCAATAAATTGACACAGGTGAAGGAGACGCAAGGTTCTCAAGAACAAGTTCATTGACAGACAATAAACAGACAGGTTAACCACAATTATATATATATATATATATATATATATATATATATATATATATATATATATATATATATATATATATATATATATATATATATATAAGAAGAGGATAACCCAAAACTTTAAGCATAAGTACGATAGTAAACAGAACTGTTTATCTGAAAGAAAACACATTAAATGCCACTTTTAAGATACCGAGGTATCAAAGTCATAAAAGTCTGTATTACAAATCAATGACATTAGCGTTAGAAACGCTCGGCACACATGTCTGCACTTATGCTAGGTTCACCTTTGGAAATGGAACAGTCAACATGGGCAACTCAGTGCCCTCACTTAGTTTGTAGTACGGTATGTAACTACACACTCACCCTGGAATTAATCGTCCCAATTAAAACCACTGTTCCTCGCAGAGTTAAACAGTAGGGTTAACGACGCCACCCACTGCTACCACAGATCTCTTTAGTTCCTCTACTTGCTACGCATAGTGGCGAAAGAACACTCTGGAAGACTTCCAGCCAGTGTATGAACGGAGATGTTCAAAATCCATACAATTAAAGAAATTTAAGGATGAGGCAACTTTCCTCGGATCGTGACCTGCGGGTGTACTGTCAGGATCCGCTCTGCGAATAAAATATGTGATTTTCGCTCTGAGTTGATTCAGAGATAAGTTTGAGCCTGATGTTTCTCCCCTGAATAGTTGACCACCCTTGAAGTCTGAAGTTCTATGAAGATAGACCTTTAGGCATTCTACTGGACATAGAGATGCATCTTCTTTCAGAGGGCAGATTCTCCAGGGACCCCACCTGTTGGTGGGTAACTCATTCTTGGCGAGAAACGTAGGATCCGGAAACAGGTTCAGTTCTCCCCCATCCAGGAACTGAACACGACCTGCCTCTCTCGAGAGGGCTACAATCTCACTAACCCTGGCCCCGGACGCGAGTGCAAATAGGAAAATAACTTTTTGTGTCAAATCCTTTAAGGCACATTCTTCATTGCACAACAGAGAAGCGAAATGAAGAACTTTGTCTAAAGACCATGAAATGGCCTTTGGAGGTGCTGAAGGTCTGAGCCTAGCGCAGGCTTTCGGAACTTTATTAAAGAACTCGTTACCTAGGTCAACCTGGAAGGCATATAGAATGGGTCTTGTCAAAGCAGACTTACACGCCGAAATCGTGTTAGCTGCCAATCCTTGACCATGGAGGTGGATGAAGAAAGATAAGCAGAAGTCTGTCGAGATCTCCTGCGGATTCTTCGCCTTGACAAAGGCCACCCATTTTCTCCAAGATGACTCATATTGCCTTCTAGTAGATTTGCACTTATATTCCTCTAGGAAGTCTATGCTGGCTTTCGAAATCCCGAAACGCTTTCTCACCGCTAGGGAGAGAAAATCATGAGCTGCAGGGTCCGGGTTTTCTGTAATGAAGCGCAGACAGTCGACTTCTGGACTCGCTGGGTCAGAACTGGATCTGGTAGCGGTACAAACTTCAGCTGTAGTTCCAATGCCAGGGGGAACCACACGCTGTTCGGCCACTTGTGGGCTACTATTGCCGCTACCCCCTTGAAGGATCTCAGTTTGTTGAGGACCCTCAACAGAAGGTTGTGAGGAGGGAACAGATAAATCCTGGACCCTCTGTTCCAGTTGAGGGACATCACGTCCACTGCTTCCGCTAAGGGGTCCTCGTACGGGGACACGTACATGGGTAACTTCTTGTTGTCTTTCGTCGCAAAGAGGTCTATCGGCAGTTCTGGGACTTGATTCAGAATAAAGGAGAATGATCCTGCGTCTAAGGACCATTCCAACTCTATCGGTGTGAACCTGGATAGAGCGTCCACTGTCACATTGCGGACTCCTTGAAGGTGAACTGCCGACAGGTACCACTTCTTCTTTTCCGCCAATCGGAAGATGGCCAACATCACCAGGTTGAGAGGTGGTGACCTCGATCCTTGTTGATTCAAGCATCTCACAACTACCTCGCTGTCCATCACCAACCTTATGTGGATCGAGTGATGCGGGGAAACTTTCTTTAAGGTAAGGAGCACTGCCATAGCTTCTAGAAAGTTTATGTGAAAGGTCTTGAATAGCTTGGACCAAGTCCCCTGGACTTTTTTCCCGATGAGAGTGACCTCCCAATCCCTCCTTCGAGGCGTCTGAGTGAATCGTCACCGACGGGGGAGGTGGCTGAAGAAGAACCGACTTCTTTAGAAGTCTGGCTTGGGACCAAGGCCTGAGAAGAGTACGTAGCCGAAGCGGAACTGGTCTTCTCAGATCTCTTCGCACGATTGATGCAAAACTTCTCCAAACTCCGGTTGCATCCTTTAGCTGTGCTCTTAGCACTGGGTCTGTCACCGAAGCAAACTGGAGAGAGCTCAGTACCCTCTCTTGTTCGCGTCGTGATATCCTTTCGGAATCTAGAAGTCTCTTGACAGAACCCGCTATCTCCTTTTTTTTCTTCGCCGGGATGGAGAAACGGTGTGACAAAAGGTCCCAGTGGATTCCCAGCCACTGGAACTTTTGAGATGGAGAAAGTCGAGACTTTTATCTGTTGATCTTGAAACCTAGGTACTGTAGGAACTAGATCACTTGACTGGAAGCTTGCAAGCATTCTGTCTCGGATGCTGCCCACACCAACCAGTCGTCCAGGTAGGCTACTACCTGAATTCCCTTTAGGCGTAATTGTTTGAGAGCTACGCTCGCAAGCTTCGTAAAAATCCTTGGGGCTATGTTTAGCCCGAATGGCATGGCTCTGAAGGCTATAGTCTTCGTTGTAGCCTGAACCCTAGGAAGGGGGAGAGTCGACGGTTGATTGGAATGTGCCAATAGGCGTCTGACAAGTCTATAGAGACGGAATATGCCCTCTTGGGCAGTAAGGTCCTTATGTGTTGCAGTGTTAGCATCTTGAATTTGTAATACACTATGAACTTGTTGAGTGGCGACAAGTCCAGAATGACTCTGAGCTTTTCCGAGTCTTTCTTGGGAACACAAAACAGCCTCCCTTGGAATTTGATGGACTTCACCTTTCGGATCACATTTTTCTCCAACAGTTCTTGAACGTACTCCTCCAGAACGGGGGTGGAGTGTTGGAAAACCCGAAGGCCCGGGGGTGGAGTGCTGTACCAGCTCCAGCCCAGTCCATTCTTGAGTAGGCTGTGGGCCCAGGGATCGAAGGTCCACCAATCCCGAAATTTCAGAAGTCTCCCTCCTACCGGTATCATCCCACTTGGACTGCCGTCCCGAGGTCTTGCCTCCCTGACCACGACCACCCTTGAATCCCCTTCCCCTTGAGGGGCGCCCAGACGAGCCTCTGGCTGCCCCTCTAGGCTTTGCTCGAAAGGAAGTAGACTGCCCTTCGAACGATGGGGTGAATGCCGTGGACTGTGTCGACACGGCCTGG
Organism: Palaemon carinicauda; assembly: GCF_036898095.1. Lineage (NCBI taxonomy): Eukaryota > Metazoa > Arthropoda > Malacostraca > Decapoda > Palaemonidae > Palaemon > Palaemon carinicauda. The sequence continues at coordinate 91,131,498 of NC_090746.1, forward strand.
GGTACCCACTGAAAAGTGGTCCGGTTTTGTGCCACGATCTGGGGCACTAGAGGCAATGGCAATTGCAGTTGCTGTCTAACAGGCTTGGCTGGCCGAGACGGTAGCCTAGTCCTCATAGTCTTCCTCTTTGGTTGAGGACCTTCATCCGGGGAAGACTTTCTTTTGATAGCCAGGCCCCACTTCTGGAGAAGGTTTCTATTCTCCAAGGCGGCCTTATCAACTACTTCTTTGACCAAATCGGTAGGGAAAAGGTCTTTGCCCCAAATGTTGGAGGAGATTATTTTCCTTGGCTCGTGCCTCACCGTAGCCGAGGTGAACACGAACTCCCTACAAGCTCTCCTCGCCTTGACGAAGCCATAAAGGTCCTTCGTCACTGTGGCCAGATGAGTCTTGGCCACCACCATGAACATTTCATGGACCTTGGGGTCACTTGCCATCGTCTCAAGAGTAGTCTGAAGAGACATTGAGGCAGCCAGTCTTTCTTTTGTCTCGAACTCTCTCTGCAAGAGAAAGTCAGACAGCTTAGGGAGGTCCTCCGATATCAGCCTCCAACTTCCCAACTGAGAACGTAAGATGGACGTCCTTCCAGTCTTTGTGATCCATAGGTAGGGCCAGCGACAAGGGTTTACACTCCTTCAGGGAGGGGCAAGGCTTGTCAGCCTCGACTGCTTTTAGTACAGCCGCAAACCCTTTCTGTAAAAAGGGGAAGGCTCTAGCAGGAGAGGACACAAAGGAAGGGAGCTTCTTGCTCAATGCAGCTACTTTTGAGTTAGAGAAGCCCCTCTCTTTCAACGAGGATGAAAGCAGAGCTTGAGCCTTAGTATGGTCCATCACTATGACCTCCTTCGGCTCTGTCTCCTTCTTTGAAGCTGGTTCCTTCCTCAGCCGGACATAACAGTCCGGATATGATGCCTTGCTGGGCCAGCATTCCACCTCCTCTAGGGGAACTGAGCCCAGCTTATCCGAGATGACGATCTTTCCAGTCGTCATTGGCATGTGCTCAGCATACCTCCATGGGTTAGCATCTGAGCACAAGGGAAGGTCTTTCACATTGAGCCTTTTCTGGGGCCCATGTGATTCTGCAAGGCACTGCATCCGCCGTTCCATAGCAGCCGCCTTCTCCTGATTCTCCTTCTGCATTTGTTGGATCATTCCAACAATCGAAGAGAGGGCATGTCCCAGCTCTACTGGGAGACCGGCCGATGTTGAGGGAATAGGCTCCGGAATCTGAACCGGAGTAGCCGACACCTTGTCGACCTCTTCCTCTACGACGTCCGGGGCTTGAACTTCATCATGGCCTTCTGCCAGGAGGTCTTCTTCCAAACGCTCGTCCACGTCAGACATCCTGTCATCTAACTGGATGTCTTGCATCGCGACCGCGACTTCAGCATCCACCTGGATCTGACCTTGGGGGATCTCCTCTTGAGGCTGGGGAATCACTGCATCAGCTGATGCCTTAGGGAAAAGATACGCCCTCATCTTCTCACTTGGAAGATAAGGGCCAGAGGTGTTCTTTTGGAAGCCCCTTACCCAGGTACGAAGCTTCTCCCTTGCTATATCCCTTGATTCCGCCGTCCTAGGGGAATCAAAGGCCTCAGTAATCAGGTTAGTACACACAATACATACCTGAGGGTCCCAATACTGGAGATCATCCTTGGAGACAGCACATGCTGCGTGTCTCCTACAAAACTCATGTCCGCAGAGGTTCTTGCTGCGGACGTTGCAGAAAACATTTCCGCACTTCGGAGGGTCCCCCTGTAAAGAGAAGAAATTTCCATGAGTATCAAGTGAACTATGTATCACTGGATATGCATAGTATAGCATAACAATTCATAAAGGAAAGACACACACTTGTGTTTCCCTCACAACCCATTGTTGCAGCCTTCCAGATAATAAAATCAAATGGTTCATCTCTTCTAGAGTAACCAATGCAAGGTTTCCAAAGAAAACAGGTGGAGCTCACACCTAAGCAATGATTTTAAAATCCTGGATAATAGGCAGGAAAGAACTCACTTTCCTATCTGTAGGGCAACAGCAAAGGACTGTGCAAGAAAACACAAAAGTGTTAGAACACACAGTGCTGTACCAAAACCCATACCATAGATTTCTTCTTACTGTATATGTTATACTGAAGAATACTAGTACAGTATAGGAGGATACGTGCCGGCCGGCACTTGCCGGCCGGCACACACCATAACTAGCTTTAAAGTATACTACTTAACAGCTATAAGGCGGCAGAACGCTGGTTCAAGTGCATGTGCCGGCTGGCAGCAACTGCGGGCCGGCAACAGCCAATGTCGGCCGGCAATGGCTGCCGGCCGGCAATGGCTGCCGGCCGGCAACTACACAAGGTAGTACCCAGCTGCCGGCCACACTCTTGGTGACCGGCAGACAAGGGCTGACATTAGCCGGCCGGCAAAGGTACAAGACCGATGCCAGCCGGCAGCAAAAGAACCAGAGGACTACACCCGCCCGGCTGCCGGCCTATGAGGCCGGCAGCCGGGTCGGGTACAGCACTAGAAGAAAAATAGGATGGATGCCAGGATACTAGAGTACACTACCTCCAAGCCCGGCAATCCGAAAGAGTGCCTATAAGGAAGGGGAGAATCTAATTCAGGCTTCCTGATCAATGCCGTCTGGCTCTACAGGCAGGCATGGATGAGGGACCAACGGAGGTCCGGGCAGCACTCAAAATATAAGACCCTTGCCGGCCGGCAGCTCTGCCGGCCGGCAGGGGGCTGAGTCAATTCCACATCCTAACCTATTCTAGGTCCAGATGTAGAACGACGTACAGTACTGTAATGGCTAGGCCATTGCGGAGATAGAGGGGGAAAGGACAAAA
>NC_090746.1:91139339-91144339 GCF_036898095.1 Palaemon carinicauda
TGACCAACGGACAAAATCCTGTTTTCAGTCTTCTCACAGATGCAAAATTCTATCTTTGCTTTGTGCTTATGCCTTTGCCTCCCCAAAGCTTTTTAAACTTAATTTTTCAGCAGTATTTGCTGAGAACTTGATAAGAGCAAACACCCTACTGAGCATATATTGGTATTTTGTTTTTAACATTAGCTGATTAGCCCTGGTGAATCACATATCAGGTCTCTTATTATGCATATCCAGAGCATCAAAAGACTGAAGAGATAATATTACTATTTTGGGTAGAATGAAAAGGAAACCCAGGTTGTTTTTTTTTTCTTATCTATCATTAGATACATTTTCTTTTAATATCTTTCTCTCGATTTCCAATCAAAGATTCCATTGATCATTGTGTCTATCTATTATTCAAAAGCTGAAAACCCAATTACCAATTATCATATTTAATCCCTCTTCGAAATAGATAAAAACACATACACAATCAAGGGACACAAGCGTAGATAATAAAGGGATATTTGCATGTGAATCAGTGCCAAATCATGTTCCATTATATAATCCGTTTTTTTAGCTTTAAACTTATGATAAAAAAACATTAAAATGAATTTGGAATACTATTGTCAAACTTTAACCAATCTTTCTTCAAAAGTCTGAGAACCTGAGAAGTAAAAAAACGTTGCATTCATCAAAATTCTTTGGTAACGAGAAAATGCTATTTTTTATGGAAGCATGATTAGGAAAATTAGAAAATGAGAGAGAGAGAGAGAGAGAGAGAGAGAGAGAGAGAGAGAGAGAGAGAGAGAGAGAGAGAGAGAGAGAGAGAGAGACCCTAATATTCTGTGAATATTCAAGTTCAGACAGAGATTGAATCATAATTAATTTTTAGCTTTTCGAAAAATACGACAAAAAATATGCAGAAGGGACAAGTTTACACAAGTTTGGAAAGTTTAAATATGTTTCTTTTTCAGGTATAAGAGGTTTTTAGAAATTAAAAGAAATTACATCAAGTTTTATAATTATATAAAGGATTAAATATCCATTTCTTGTTGTGTTTTTTTTTTAGTCCCTCTGTAGTATTATCTTGAAAAGTCTTGAGTCTCCGAGGTCAACGGCATTAAATATAGAAGGGTCGGAGTGAATTCTTAACTCTCTTGACAGGTCAGTGGCCTGAATTCATTAATAAACTTCTTCAGAAGCATGAATAGATGGTTAATTCTAAGATTGGGTCTCTTAGAATTATCAGGAGAATTTCTTTTCATTATTTTCTTACCACCTAGCTATTAAACACATTATTCCATCAACAGTTCTTCAGATACCTTCACATGTTGGTTGGCTCATTGTCAACGTTTATCCTCTGGCGCCTAAATTAGGTTCTTTTGAAAAACTCATAAAGCATTTCCAAATGAAAAAAAATTCTTTCTTAAGAAATTCTCTTCTACTATTAAGACTTACTTAGCTTATTTACCACTATATTGTACATTTATTTATCGTATTTGTCCATGCATTTTTAATCATATTTTATAGGACAAGTAAAAAATATGTCGGTAACTGCTAAGCAAAAGTTTTTAACTTTTTAAAGTCTTTAATATTCTTCAATTTATATATCTACTATAAATAATTTGATTTGTTTTGACATTACTTCATTGATCATAACGATGGAAGGAGCTTTTTATAAGATTGAATTACAGGAATCATTCTGGGTACCATCCAGACTCCAAGGATCCCCTTCAAAAGCAACTGGTAAGACGCTCTTCTAGACCTTTTTTTGCAACGTAATTGCATCAGCTATTCATTTAACATTTTGTGGAAAAGGGACCTTCAGCCATTGTAGCTCAAAGCTGTGTTTATTTATTTTTCACCTCCCATCTCTTTTGTCAGCGTCTGGATCGTTGGGAAGAATGTGTTTTCGCCATTCTTGTGCAAATACCAGAATCGTTGGGAAAGGCTTTTGCAAACGGAGGATCCGCGTGGATCTTTGATCTTGCTGAAAGAGGCAATTGAAACTCTCCAGCCTTTCACTGCGCTATGAATTTGGTGAAAGGACTCATTGTTTTGCCAAACGATGTTTCATGTAAACTAAAATTCACTGTTTTCTAGTATTGAGAATGAGTGTAAACAAAAGATCTTTTGTTATTCTTCCATTGATATGTCCTGATTATGATGATGGAAATATTGTCCAATATCCAAGTATTTTCTTTTGTTCAGGATATTCTATTTAAACATCTATCAATTCGAAAAAGTGCTTTAAAACATTGATTTTCATTTATTTACATTTCATGTTGGAGATATAACAGGAAACTTTAACTTTTTCAATATATTCTGTTGGTTATATGATTATAGAACTCGACACAGCAAGATCTAATTCTATGGTTAAATTTGTACACAAACAAATTTCTCCAGATTTTACTTAGTAATAGTTTATATCTCTCTCGCTTCCTTTTTGTTCAATCCTCCTATATTTTATTAGATCTGTTAGAAAAGAATTTAACTATGCAATGGATATTGGAGAAAATAATAAAACATTACTATCAATAATATTATTCTTCGGATTATTTTAGAATTTTAAATGTTGTGTGAACTTTCAGCGGAAGGAATATCGGAAGAAAAGTCAATGAAAAATTTAATTGCAATCTTTTTCTTACTTTGTGTCAGGATATCCATATCATTTTCCATTCATTCCTAATAACTTTTTTTTATTTTATTTTATTTTTTTTTTACAAATAGGAGTGTTTTGAAAAGCAAAAATTAAGTACTTGAAAACTGTAAGGTTTAATATTATTAACAATAAATAAAGGTAATCACTGCAGTATCAATCTCTCTCCTCTCTCTCTCTCTCTCTCTCCTCTCTCTCTCTCTCTCTCTCTCATCTCTCTCCTCTCTCTCTCTCTCTCTCTCTCTCTGGAGATAGTATTAATCTTCTTCATATTTTGTCATGTATTCTAATCCTATATAAATTATCATCATCTATAACATACAATATGTCAATAACATTTATTTACATTTTGTATAGTTACAGATAAACGGAGATAAGAGAGAGAAAATGATTTAAAATGATATATATATATATATATATATATATATATATATATATATATATATATATATATATATATATATTATATATATATATATATATTTATATATATACATACTTATATATTATAAATATATATATATATATATATATATATATATATATATATATATATATAAAATATATATATATATATATATATACATATATATATATATATATATATATATATATATATATATATATACATATATACACACACACACACACATATATATATATATATATATATATATATATATATATATATATATATTTATATACCAATGTAAATATTCAACAATAATTCATTATTTTCATTACAATGTCAGTTCCTGTAAGAAATCTCACGGGGGAGTATCTGACAGCCTTGCTTCTCCTCTCAGCCTCAGGTAATATTTGCCAATTAATTTGTGAGAAAACAGAATTACTCGAGCGGAATAATCTATCATTTAGCTTAGAATGAGATCAAGACAGTTTTCTTATTCCAGATTATATCCTTATCTTTTTATGATGAAAAAGAAATAAAGGTCACCTACAATAGATACGTTTGCAATTCGTTAATCAAAGAATTGGGAAACAATATTTCGAGATAGCTTGTATTCACAAACAATACTTAATTCATGGATAGTTGCAACTCAAAAAAATTGGCTAAATCATGCAAAATTCATCAATATTCTCATTGGTTCAGATGAATTATCTTGCGTTTTCAGAGGCTATTATACTCAAAATTTCAATTAAAAAAACAGATCAGAAAGTATTTAAGTCACTCTGCAAACACCGTTTTTGTTTATTATTATTATTATTATTTTTACGAATAAGCATAAAAAACTCTTCTATGCTCTAATGAACTGTCGTAAGAAATGAAAAAAAAAAAAAAAAAAAAAACATTGTCAAAAGTCTCTATTCAACCTTGTTACTCACAAGTATTGTGTGAATATAAAACCTGTGATACACATTTATAAAGGTGGAAAAAAATTATGAAAGAAAAACACCTGTATCAAATACATCGCCAGTTATTGACTTCTTGATTGATAAATACATAATGCTAGCATATATACATGCTATCATATGTACAATAAGTAACTTGCCTATAATTTTATAAAACTTAAAAGAAAATGTATAATTTGACCTATAAAAAAAGAATAATCTTGACATACTGTTCGTGGAAGTTAATAATAAAAGGAAATATAATAATTCAAGATATAAAAAAAGAGAATCATTTCCTCTTGTTCTCAGAATTGGAAAATAAAAATATTGTTCAACTTTAGTAAGAAGAGGGAATTACCACACGCATTCTTTATTGTTTTCCAATCAAGATAAGCATTCCTGGAAAGTAACTTGTCATAAACTGTATTATTACCAAGATCGACTTACTGTAACTCTATTTGCTTCAATTTACCAAAAGTATTAACTTAAGAAATTACAAAACAATATAAACAGAGCAGCAAGACTGATAAAAGGTGTCCCCAACCCTAGATAGGATCACTAATATACTGGCTAATCTACACTGGCTGGCGGTTAAGGCAAAAATTGAGATCAGAATATGTACAATAAACCATCAAGTTATCAGAACTGGACGTCCAAAATATCCAAGATAATAGCTACATATTGTGCAACTAACAAACCCTATTGACACGAGAATAGTTCCAGATGGTTACAAAAAATACGAGCCTGAATATAAATCTATTGTAGGCGCTAGGGACTTTAAATAATACGGCCCCGAGACTATACAGTAAGTTTCCACTAACTATTAAGGCTTTCAAGGGGAAACTGAAGACCTTCTCTTTCCTCAAAGTATTTCGATATTGTAGATTTGAAAATACACAAACAATATGCGTTGTGTAATGCTGAATGCTTTCAACGAACATGATGCAATGACTATAGAGGTCCCTGTAGGAAGTAGGGTTCCCTTGCTATACAGGACTAGGAAAGCAGCTCA
>NC_090746.1:91151839-91156839 GCF_036898095.1 Palaemon carinicauda
CAAAAATATGAGAAATGTGCGTGTAGAAAATGGTCTTTGCTAACTAAACAAATAGTGTTATGTAAATTGTGCATGAAGTAGTGATAAACAAGTTTTCAATCATACACCTATAGTTTTCTAACATTTATTCTACTTTTACTTCTAACTATATTGGCTACTGCCTATCTTAGTTAATATATGTTATTTCCAAAAACTTGATGTGGTTGGTAATTTTACTCATAGATTAGGTAATATCACGCGTAACCTAAAAAAGTGTTAGGGACAGATTTTCCATAAAATATACATTTCATTATTTGGTTTGATTTTTCTGAAACTTTTTCATCATTGTATTAATTCATTTAGAGTAAACAAAAATGATTTTTTTTTCTTCCCAATTTGATATGATAAAGAATGGGTAGGAAAAAGAAAACTTTCATCCCTAAACTAGTTTAGACTAGAATAAATCTGTATGTAATATTAGTTTTGACTAGAATAAATTTGTATGTAATATTAACAGGACTATATGAACTATTTACAGCTTAAACTATTAGAAGACATAGCCGAATAACGTATATTTTCTCTTACCTCAACGTAAGTGGCATATAAACTAATATAAAATCATGTGAGAACAATGAAGTTATTTTATTAGGCATTAGATACTTTTGCATTAAACCATCAAAAGAATTTCAAGACCTTTTAGCTGCATAGTATTGAAGGGTAACCGTCTCCTGAGAAGATTTTACTTTCAAGGTCTTTAGATTCAATCAACACTCGAGGCATGAAAGTTTGGCCCTTCCCAGGATTTGTCTCATGTGATTTTTTTTTTTTTTTATTTAGCCACCTTATTTATTACATCGATATTTCGTAACAATGCAAAGTGCTTTGAATATCCTCTCCAGCAATTTTACAAAAAGAAAAAGAAAAAAGAAAAATCTTCAACCAAAGAGATGTATCTATAGATAATCATAAGCCCATATAGAGCGAATAGGCAATCACAATCTGCAAACGTTCGGATGAACCTTTTACCTCCATTTTGTACCACGAAGAAGATAACAATATGCCTCCTTCTTTTTCATTTATTGAAAAGGAAAAAAAATCAAATCATACTTCGAGTCACTAAAGCCAATATGCCTCGGAACATATTCTAAAGAAAAACCTCAATATGCAATATATACCAAGGGCTCTAAATCTTTAAGGGGTGCTATCTCTGCTACAGTATCCTCAGGCAAAACAATTAATTATTCATTTATCATTACCTAGTGAAACATCAGTGTTTACATCTGAGCTATCAGCAGTTTTACTAATAATCAACATTGTTAAGACATATGGAGATTGGAGGAATCTTCAGATTATCATTTATTCAGATTTAAGAAATTCCACGGAATCCCTGGAAGGTTCCACACATAGAAATCAAATAATAGGACAAATTAAAGAGCTTAACAAATTTCTATCTCAAAGAGGTAAATAATGGATAATGCTTGATTCCGGTCCATTTTTTGAGTTTATGGTAATGGAATAGCAGATGACGGTGTTAAATACGACATTAATTCACCACAACTAGGCATTAAACTCCCCGTTAAGGATTATTTGATAACACTAAAGTATTTTATTGTACTAAAATAGCCTGTGGAATAATAAATCACAGATTACTAAAATGAAACAAATCAAGCCTATTTCTTCTCCAAGGAAGAAAGACAAAAGTACGGAACTCATTTAGGCAAGATTAGTGTTTGCCATACGAAATTGACCCATAGGTTTTTAAAACTGAGCATTCCTCTTAGAATAGCTTCCATTTGCAGTGAATGTGACAGTATTCTAACCAAATGACATATTTGTGGCCAATGTAGAACATTTATAAAAATTAATTTATGTTATGATAAAAAAACATTACAAATGGATCAAAAACACATACGCTCGTGCTAATGAAATTAGACTGAACCAATTAGGTCTTTACAACAGAGGTAATGGATGGCTGAGCTGTTAAGTTGATTATTAGTAGCCAGGATTAAACTAGTTAGAGTTAAAAGGCCCTAAATATACATCATCTAACTATATACATCGTATATGCCAGCCAATAGCTCACATGTGGAGAAAAGGACTCGTATAAATATGTAATTGGTTTATAACTCCTTAATTTTTTAACTATTCTCTGCAAGAATGCCATCCTATATGGAGGGAGGGGATTAGTCTGATGCAGTTTTTTTAATAGGTCTCTCAGGATACAGCTATTAAAAAGAAATAAATCACCTTATCTTTATAGCTCGTGAAAATCATTGCCAAATACATTTTTCTTCCAATAGACAAATAGTTGATATATGTTTTCCTACTGAAGGTCTAAGACTACTGAGAAGGTTTCACGATTATTTCTCGAAAATATATAGACAAATCATGTTTAGTATTATTTACCCTACTCCCACAATTATGTATAAAAGATCGCGAATTTAAATGGTAACTTTGCCTGCTATGTAATCACACACACACACACACACACACACACACACATATATATATATATATATATATATATATATATATATATATATATATATATATATGTTTATATATATATATATATATATATATATATATATATATATATATATATATATATAAATATATATATATATATATATATATATATATATATATATATATATATATATATATATATATATATATATATATATATATATATATATATATATATATATATATATATATATATATTAAGGTCTACTATTACACAGGAAGTGGACACCAGTTAACTGCCTCCGATAGCTGAGGCCATTATTTTCTTTCTAACCTAACACTTTATATTGGGCAAATATATCAAAATTAGAAACCTAACATTGTATATAGGACCAATATATCAACTATTGACTTATTTAATGCAGTATAAGTTGAAATAAACTTTTATAGTGAAATAAGAAATTATTTTTTGAGGCTCTGTTATGCTTTGAAATACCAATTTTAACCGGAGTTAATATGTATTATTGTATGAGGATAGTGGACACTTTGAAGAAACCCAAGTTGCTGTTGTTTTGCATTTTAGAAAATGGATTATAGCTAAACCTTTGTGAGTGCAAACAAATAAACATTCATACAAATAAACAGACATAGAAGCAAAAGCTTACCAGATTGCAGTGATTAATCAGCAAGCTGAAGAAGAAATGCATTCTTCCTTTGGTCTTTCTCTAGGTTGTGGAGTCCATTCAAAAAAACATTTGCCAGACGATGGAACATCTTGGGACAGATAATGTCAATCCCACTGAAGCTGGCCAGTGTCATCAAGATCTCCATCAGTCTTTTTTGGCAGCAGGAACGGTGACAGGCTTCCTTGATGAAACTCAGTCCACATCTGACAAAATCAAAAGTGCACACATGTAGAATCGTCAGGGAACCTCTGGACACTGTCTCGATAAAGTCCCTAACATCATTGGTCACAAGAGTTTCCTCGGCACTGAAGACCACATCGTCCTAGCACTTCATCTCAAGCCACCCCGCAATAGAGGCCGCACAGCACTCTTCATTCACATTCAGTGTCACATCTGTGGTGCACCTCTCAATAGAGGCTGTATCCTCTAGGCCAATTGCAGTCCCCAAGCAGGTATGTTCCTTTGACACAGGGTGGACATCGATGGACTGGAAGTTTACGGCAGCATATCTCATGAGGCGCTGCTTGCATACAGAAAGCACAACCCCAGTGGTCATGAAAGAATTTGCACCAGTTCATTGATGGTAGAGTAAGAACTCCCCCTCAAACTGGTCACTCTGGATCTCATGCGACAAGACATAATGTAAGTCAATGTTTCTGAACAAGTAGCGGCAAACAGCAATCAGTCCCAGCATAGTCTGCAATAGTGCATTCTTGTTGTCATAGGTGAAACACTTGATTCGATTTTCTTCATATCCTGAAAAATCCTCTTGGAAAATCAACAGGAAAATTCGCAGGCGGGTTGACTGGGGATCCTCAACAGCTCAATATTGATCTTTCATGCGCTAATCCTGCCCCTTCCCAGATACATTTACTAAATTCCACCAGTTGAGGAGAATTTGGATGAACTTAGCAATGTCATGACACCCTTTGAGCTTTAATGAAGCCACAACCTTTTCATTGAAGACTTTAATGATATGTTGCACATTTTGTAGTTGAAGTCATGAGGGGTTAACAGCAAATGTAGTGAGGAGAGTAGTTTTCGGAATACTGCCTTTCTCGAACTCGTACAGTTTCATGACGTCAGCAAATGATGCTGTTTTTTTTATTGTCAAGACTGATCTTCTGGCACTTCTCACTGATCCAGTTGATGCGGATGCACTTCAGAAGAATCACTGTGTCCAAAAGGAGAAACCAGACATGCTCTTTGTCAAGCGGATGCTTGGCTGTGGCACGGCAATCACCTTGAAAATCAAACAGCTTACAGTACTGTTGGTTTATCTTGTGGTTGTCTGTGATAGCCCCGATGACACGCCCACCTACCCTCTCAACAGCAGCTGCCGCCTCCTTTACACGCTCAAGCTGGTATGCTGCTGTGAGCTTGTGAATGTATGTCACAGAAATCATATACTAGGTCCTCTATGCAGCATAGAAGTGGCCTTGCAGTCTGGCTTGTTCACTGCCGTGCCACTCAGAGCCTCACAAGAAAATGCAACAGTTGTACGAATCTGTACTTCATCTATCGAGAGGAATATATTGTTCTGCTGCAACGTTCTCACTTTGGTAAATGTTTCCCTCATTGTCTGATCCTTATCAATAGATGAAGTGATGCACTGCAGGTTGCGTTTGTTTGGCAGCACCAAAAAGTCTCTGAACTGTTCGTAACTACACTTGAGGTATGGTTCAAGAGCAAAACAATAATCCTTCATGAAAAACTGTTTCTGTGATAAAAGTTCCAACTGACTTGTCAAAAATAGCAGCTTCTTCTCATTCTCGGTGTTCACACAGGCTGACATCTGGGTTTGAAGAAGAGTGACAATATTCTCGATCATTTTGTCAAATGGGATGTCATAGTTAATTGCTAAGC
>NC_090746.1:91169339-91171839 GCF_036898095.1 Palaemon carinicauda
GAGAGAGACCCTAATATTCTGTGAATATTCAAGTTCAGACAGAGATTGAATCATAATTAATTTTTAGCTTTTCGAAAAATACGACAAAAAATATGAAGAAGGGACAAGTTTACACAAGTTTGGAAAGTTTAAATATTTTTCTTTTTCAGGTATAAGAAGTTTTTAGAAATTATAGGAGATAACATCAAGTTTTATAATTATGTAAAGGAATAAATATCCATTTCTTGTTGACAGTGGGTTTTTTAGTCCCTCTGCAGTATTATCTTGAAATGTCTTGAATCTCTGAGGTCAACGGCATTAAATATAAAAGACTTGGAGTGAATTCTTATCTCTCTTGACAGGTCAGTGGCCTGAATTCATGAATAAACTTCTTCAGAAGCATGAAAAAATGGTTTATTTTAAGATTGGGTCTCTTAGAATTATCATGACAATTTCTTTTCATTATTTTCCTACCACCTAGCTATTAGACACATTATTCCATCAGCAGTTCTTCAGTTACCTTCACATGTTGCTGGGCTCATTGTCAACGTTTATCCTCTGGCGCATAAATTAGGTCCTTTTGAAAAACCCATAAAGCATTTCCAAATTAAAAAAAAAATTCTTTCTCGAGAAATTCTATTCTACTAATAAGACTTACTTAGCTTATTTACCACTGTATTATATATGTATTTATCGTATTTGTCCATGTATTTTTAATCATATTTTATTGAACAAGTAAAAAATATGTCGGTCACTGCTAAGCAAAAGTTTTTAACTTTTTAAAGTCTTTAATAATCTTCAAATTATATATCTATTATAAATAAGTTGATTTGTTTTGACATTACTTCATTGATCATAACGATGGAAGGAGTTTTTAATAAGATTGAATTACAGGAATCATTCTGGGTACTATCCAGACTCCAAGGATCCCCTTCAAAAGTAACTGGTAAGACGTTATTCTAGACCCTTTTTTGCAACGTAATTGCATCAGCTATTCATTTAACATTTTGTGGAGAAAGGACTTTCCGCCATTGTAGCTCAAAGCTGTGTTTATTTATTTTTCACCTCCCATCTCTTTTGTCAGCGTCTGGATCGTTGAGAAGAATGTGTTTTCGCCATTCTTGTGCAAATACCAGAATCGTTGGGAAAGGCTTTTGCAAACGGAGGATCCGCGTGGATCTTTGATCTTGCTGAAAGAGGCAATTGAAACGCTTCAGCCTTTCACTGCGCTATGAATTTGGTGAAAGGATTCATTGTTCTGCCAAACGATGTTTCATGTAAACTAAAATTCAGTGTTTTTCAGTATTGAGAATAAGAGTGTAAACAAGAGATCTTTTGTTATTCTGCCATTGAAATGCCCTGATTACGATGATGGAAACATTGTCCAATATCCAAGTAATTTCTTTTGTTTAGATATTCTTTTTAAACATCTGTCAATTCGAAAAAGGGCTTTAAAAATTGATTTTCATTCATTTACATTTCATGTTGAGATATAACAGGAAACTTTAATTTTTCAATATATTCTGTTGGTTATATGATTATAGAGCTTGACACAGCAAGGTCTAATTCTATGGTTAAATTTGTACAAAAACAAATGTCTCCAGATTTTACTAATAGATTATATCTCTCTCGCTTTCTTTTTGTTCAATCCTCCTATATTTAATTAGATCTGTGGAAAAGAATTTAACTATGCAATGGACATTGCAGAAAATTATTAAACATTGCTATCGATAATATTATTCTTCGGACTATTTTTTAATTTTAATACTGTCTGAACTTTCAGCGGAAGGAATATCGGAAGAAAAGTCAATGAAAATTATAATTGCATTCTTTTTCTTACTTTGTGCCTGGATATGCATATCATTTTCCTTTCATTCCTAATATTTTTTTTTTATTTTTTACAAATAGGAGTGTTTTGAAAGGAAAAATAAAGTACTTGGAAACTGAAAGGTATAATATTAACAATAAACGTAATCACTGCAATATCAATCTCTCTCTCTCTCTCTCTCTCTCTCTCTCTCTCTCTCTCTCTCTCTCTCTCTCTCTCTCTCTCTCTCTCTCTCTCTCTCTCTCTCGGGAGATAGTATTAATCTTCTTCATATTTTGTCATATATTCTAATCCTATATAAATTATCATCATCTATAACATACAATATGTCAATAACATTTATTTACATTTTGTATAATTACAGTTAAACGGAAATAAGAGAGAGAACATTATTTAAATGATATATATATATATATATATATATATATATATATATATATATATATATATATATATATATATATATATATATATATATATATATACATATTTATATATATATATATATATATATATATATATATATATATATATATAAATATATATATATATGTGTGTATATATATATATATATATATATATATATATATATATATATATATATATATATACACCAATGTAAATATTCAACAATAATTTACTATTTTCATTACAATGTCAGTTCTTGTAAGAAATCTCAAGGGGAAGTATCTG
>NC_090746.1:91176839-91186839 GCF_036898095.1 Palaemon carinicauda
AATAAATCAAGAAAATAAAAATTATACAATGACTCTATGTTTATATATATATATATATATATATATATATATATATATATATATATATATATATATATATATATATATATAAATATATATATATATATATATATATATATATATATATATACATACATATATATATATATATATATATATATATATATATATATATATATATATATATATATATATAGAACAACAACACAAACAGACGTTTCCGGTCCACTTCAGGTTAAAAGAGTCAGATATGTCTTTATCCATGTCCGGGGTTTGGTCAGTTTTTATCACAACGGTGGCTAGTGCGAATTGGATATTGTAGGCGAATTTTGTCTGACTGCTTACAAGAAACCAACCTAGTATGAGTGTCCATAAGTAGTACAGCCTTGCTGATCATAGCGATACCCAAACCATGTCAACACTTTAAGATAGATATCCCCTCGCACAGAGGGTATATTTATATATATATATATATATATATATATATATATATATATATATATATATATATATATATATATATGTGTGTGTGTGTGTGTGTGTGTTTATATATATATATATATATATATATATATATATATATATATATATATGTATATATATATATATATATATATATATATATATATATATATATATATATATATATATAAATATACAGAATATACAGAAACTACAATCTTCACATCATCTGCTAATCTATAATTGACAAAGACTTAATTCTTTATCGTTGTTCCAACAAAAAAATACTTGATATAATGCAATACTATGTCAGGTGTTGTGATGGTAATTTCTCAGAAATTAGCAGACGTCTGGGTAACGTTACACATTAGAAACTACAACTTAAATTGTCTACATGGCACAGAAAATACTACTAAGACATTTCATGCTGGAATGTGTAGGTAAGCCAAGGAACGGTTGAGAAAACACTCTTGGACATGAACACACCGGGAAGTTCATGCTACACTCAATCACCAAGTGGTAGCAGCGTCACCCATTTGAAGCCAGTGCCCTACAACAAAGATGTTTGCTTTTTCGGTGAATGTTCTGTGCATGTTTGAAATCTTTTGGCATGGTTACCACAATCAGTACTGATGAAGCTCTGATTCAAACTATTCAGAAGAGCGTAAATGAGAAATTGCAAGTCAAACATTGCATAGCAATTAATCCAGAAGATGCTCATACAATTGACATCAGATACCATAAGATATGATGGGCCACATAAACTTTGTACCAACCGTGTGTCACACAATTGTACATAATTCCTTTTGTATATAATATGCTTGTATCTTCGCTCTTCCCTCGCACTCAAACGAACATGAAAATTCATGTCTGCTGTTTTGCTCTGAACATTGTCTGTCTCTCGAACATGTTATGGCCTGTTGCCTTGAGGTTTTGTATATAAAGAAGAGTGTTCCTTAATATATAACTCAGTTGATTGCATCCTGCCTTTGAGTTCACACCCTTACTCGGCGCCGTCACATTGGTGACCCCGGAGTAACTCGCTCCTCCCGCCTCCCCATCCCCCCTACACCTCTCACCGTTACTATGACGCCGTCAACGCATACCTTCTGCAGCAGTACTCGCCGTCGCCAGCCGCCCGTATAGCAACGCCTTTTCAGCTCTCTCAACAACCGTTGGGGGACCAAAGGGCTTCGCTCACCCTCGGGAAAATGACCAGTATCACTCGCCTGCAACCTGCCGCAGACGGCTCTCCTCGTGAGGTGAACCTGCTTCGTGCCCTTATGGACAGCCACTTCATGACCTTCAAAACCTCCATCAACGCCTCCACTCGTGACGAAGAGGACACCTATTCAACTTCAACCGAAGCTGACTTGAATGCTGTAGGACATACACGCCTATGAATGCCGTAGGACATACACGCCTATGAACGCCGTAGGCCTATGAATGCCGTAGGACACGCCTATGAATGCCGTAGGACACACACGCCTATGAATGCCGTAGGACACACTCGCTTATGAATGCCGTAGGACACGCCTATGAATGCCGTAGGACACACACGCCTATGAATGCCGTAGGACACACTCGCCTACCCCGTGACGAGCCGGAGCGGCAACAGCCACCCATCATCCATCACTCGCTCGCACCCAAACCAACGACTTCTACAGCCACTCACTGTCGCTAATCGGCGCAGTTTTTACTACTACCTCTCCAGATTCAGGGCACCTATTTAACATGTTCAGTATGTCATTTTTAGAGGGGGAGCCATGTACCAACCGTGTGTCACACAATTGTACATAATTCCTTTTGTATATAATATGCTTGTATCTTCGCTCTTCCCTCGCACTCAAACGAACATGAAAATTCATGTCTGCTGTTTTGCTCTGAACATTGTCTGTCTCTCGAACATGTTATGGCCTGTTGCCTTGAGGTTTTGTATATAAAGAAGAGTGTTCCTTGATATATAACTCAGTCGTTTCCAATCTGCCTTTGACTTCACAACTCCTCTCTCGGCCCGTCACAACTTGATCTAAACAAAAGTGATGCTGATTTTCTTGGTGAGAATATAGCGTTCATGAGTCGGATGGAAGGAAATATGATCACCTTTGAAAAAAAGGCTGCAAACATTAAAATTGACAATAAAAATGGTGAAAGTGAGCGCAGGAGGAGAGATTGTTGAGCTCAAAGAAGACAATAAGCTGTTCACTTGCATGCAACAGTTGCCAAAGCCCAGATTTGAATTTGACCTGGAGGATACAGTTGTCAATTATGATATTTCTGTTGTGCCACATTCAATGTTTGTCGCAGATGGGATCATGCTTCTCTGCTCCTCAAAGAGTAGACTGATGACTGTGTTGGAGCAATTGACAAAAATAAAGAAGAAAATTTTCCTAATATAAATGAAGAAATCCGTGTCAATTTCAGAAAAGAGAGTGGCGGCACAACTCCAGAAATAAAGGTAGCAATCCTGGATGGCAAGGCGAAGATTCAATCCCTGAACAAAGGCAGACCTCATCGCATACTATATACAGCTAGCTGATCCCTTCACCAGTCGCATCCTGGTAGGATACTTTGACGCAGATGAAATTCATACTGTTTCTGATCGGTATGATGTCCCAACCTCTGTCATGACTGTCACACGTGGGAGGAGGTGGGGCAGTCAGTCCTCAGTTCCTTATAATATAACAGACTCTACCAAGGTAGCCAAAGTACCGATGAAGAAAATCATCTCCCAAGTTACAACAAAGTATAACCTCACAAGCTATCTGGTTGAGAAGACGCTAGAGAAGTCTGCTGAAGAGAAAATGAAAAAAAACAAGATGGTTATTCCATGGAGAGCACAGTACTGGGCAACCCACAGAAAGGACAATCACCTTCACAGTAAACAAAAAGAAGCAAATACAAATTTCCAGCAGTATGCTACTTTTACAATAAGTTGTGGAACATCAGTCATCAATATCCACTCACCAGATACAGAAGTTTTTGTCCTTGGACTTCGTCATGATCCTCAGCATTGCAAGAAAACGACCTTTTGTGACGGGAAGTGTTACTAATTAGTAAATTATTACTTTAGGACCCATTGGACCTCATAATTCTGCTGCTTTGCCAGGGTTGCATGCCATTAGTGTGACTGACAACAGTGGTAGCTTTTCTGCAACGGAATGGCTGGCATTCTGATAGCCAGGCAAAGAAGCAAGTGATGACAAACTTTCAGCACTAGGAAAACTGGACATCACACTGAAGCCCAGCAGCATCGTTCTTGCTGGGATCAAAATATTTATTTGCAAAATATATCTGCCGGGCAATAAGTTTTCCCCAGTTAAGAAACTGGGATAGTTTTTGCTCTTAAATAGGCAGATGCAGGCTGAGAGGCGGGACCCTACTCAAGAAGCACTACAACAATCAAATGTGACGAATAGGTACAGCTGTCGAAGCATCACTTGCACGTAACTCTGTGGATGATGTGAAATCGATGAAGCTAGGTTTGTGAAGAAGAGTCTGAACCAGAGGATTCTAGCAGTGAGGATGGAGATGGAGAATTATCAACTGCACATATTAAGCTTGTGATGACACTCGTGTGTTATAATATTTGATCAAATTTATTTGATTATGTCTGAGGTTTGGTTAATTCTCATTATCACCATAGCTACTGAAGATTAGTGGTGGTGGGAGACATTTCTCTGATGGCTCACATCATATTAATCTAGCATGGGTACCCCCCGACATGTATAGGTTTGCCTATATGTGTTTATGTATATAGACATTATAAACATTATGTATATGGTTTTATATATATATATATATATATATATATATATATATATATATATATGGAGCTTAGCTAATAATGATAATAATAATGATAATAATAATAATAATGATAATAATAATAATAATAATAATAATAATAATAATAATAAAAGCAGATCAAATCACTACTTACGAAACGGCTGTCACAACCTGATACAATTTAGAATTATATGATCGAAGAAAGTTGATGAAGTTTTCACAAAGTTTAGTTCACCTGCTTGTATTAGATATTATATTACTATTACTGTCTGTCGTGTTACACACAACAGAATATTCTAAAAAGGCAATTATTATGTGCAAATGTAAACCCACTAAAGAATGCAGAACTTAACATTTTATTAGCCAATAAAACTTATTTCCAAATTATTAGTATTTAACAGCCCTATTACGCCTGTTGTTTACAACTGTGACGTCATCATACCGCCTCGTTTCTTGACAAAACGGCAGTTATTATGGTACTCATGCCATCTATAATCAGCGAGTCCATTATTGGTTTAGGGGAAAATTAAAGTCAGGATGACTTAAAAAGTCGTGAATTTTATCATATCTAACATAATATGATGATAAAATGAAACCGAGAGAAAAATGAAATATAATGGAAAGTATTGAAGTTTATATGAAAGATCATCTCACGAGAAAAAGACATAAATGACTATCATGTAATACCCTTCCTCCCCTTCAGTTAAAAATCCAATAGCTGTTTCTCTCATTTGCCAACAGATGGAACTGGTAACTTGTTTATCGTCAAAATATCAAGAAATTTTCTTCAGCGAAACATAAAAAATGAAAATAAAAAAATACCACGTTGTCCCCCACATATGTATACAAAATAGATAATGATAAAATTAGCTATGATCTCAACACGCAAATACCTATAGAATCATATTTCCAGTATATTACATTTACTCCTCCTGTTTGACTGGGAATTAATATTTTATTTAGCGAAGACAAAATGATATGGAATGAGTTTATAATGTTTTTGGTCTTTTCATATATTGTTATACTTAAGGTCATAATGATGAAATTGCCACCAGAAAGCAACTTTAATGTGCCAAATCTGTATCAAAAGTTGCAAAAACAAGCAATGCAATAGTGGTTAGTCTCAGAATTGATTAAAACTGTATACCTTTCCCCATAACACAAACAAATATTATATAAGTTTTAGAATTCCCATTACATGTACAGAAGTAGCAGCAATGCATAAAGAAAATGAAAATGATACACGGACACTATGTTTCCAAGCCACTTCAAGACAAAGAACTCAGATACGTCTTTATTCATGTCTGGGATTTAGCCAGCTTTTATCACCACGGTGGCCAGTGTCAATTAGTGATTGTTAGCAAATTTTGTCTGACTGATTACAGAAAACCAATCTAGTATGGGTGTACATGACTAGTACAGCTTTGCTGATCATGGCGATTCCCAAACTCTATCATCAATTTGAAGTGTAACCACTCATATATATATATATATATATATATATATATATATATATATATATATCCTGCTTGTGGGGACATTCGTGTGGTATATTATTTGATCAAATTTATTTGACTGATAACGGTTTTCCATGATCTAGGTATTCAATGACAAAAATATCTTAAATTGTATAGCTATAATGTTTGTTCAACTCAATGACGTAATGGTACTAACCACAGCTATAGATAAAAACCTAACAAATTCAATACAAATAGAAATCCGGAAATTTTTTAAATGTAAATAAAAGATATACAGTTTTTTTTTCAGACTGCCAAAATCTTTTTTTTATTGTTACTTGGTACGTGCTTGAGCCCTCTATATGCATGGCTTGCTTCCATACCAAAATTTACATGGATTTATAAATAAGATATATCTACTGTTACTATGCTGTGATGAGGTATCTTGTAATAACTATGAAACATCTGACTAGACATGACATAAAGGTCATTCATACAAAATTTATCCGGTTGGCCTTCAACTTTCAAGCAGCAGAATCTTTACTGCCCATTTCTTTTGATCTTATGTAAGCAGTGGTCTATAATAGTTGGCTTTCTTTGCTAAGTCTGTCTTGTTAAGGGAACAAACCTTTTAAAAACTCCGTGTAAGATATAAACTTTGGATAAATGTGAAAATTGTGGCATAAGATCTTTATACATGTCAAAAGATAGGTCAAGGAATTTTTTTTTTTTTTTTTTTTTTTTTTTTTTTTTTTTTTTTTTTTTTTTTTTTTTTTAAATAATCATTCTTTGAAAAATGTTACTATCATGAATAACTAAACACCAATTATTCCTTTCATCCGCTCACCATATAACGTAATCAACCATAGTCTTGCACCCAAACTTATTATTTTTCTTCTTTGATTGCCTTTTATTGGATATTTTGAAGCACTGCTAAATTCATGTATATTATTATTTTCGTATCCATAATATCTGTTTGTTATCTCTCTCTCTCTCTCTCTCTCTCTCTCTCTCTCTCTCTCTCTCTCTCTCTCTCATATAAAGTAATTTAAGACCTGAAAAAAAAAGGGAAGTAAATCTAAGCGGATGACCATAGCCATTAAGGAGTTAACAACCGTAAGAGACGCAATTCCATTCAACAATCTCGACTGAAAATAAAAGGAACGAAACCTTAGAAACATTACAACGTTGCTATCTAATCCATTTGGGATCTCTACGAAGGTTCTTGGGGGATTTTAGGACCAGGTCAAAGATTACTTTAGTCGGATATGAAGGGGAGACCTAGAGCCAGGCATGTCTTTAGTGAAAGTTTCTATCTTAGTTTGGCCATGGTTACTAAAAATTTACAGTTGAAGAGAAAATAAACAATTCTATTCATTTGACTGAGTAAAATTGTTCGTATGTTAATACGTAAAAAATTCACACCATCCTATGGAAAAAAAAAACTTATTCATTCGCATTTTATTTTTATTTAGAAAGCAATCTAAAAAATAAAAACACTAGTAGCATGCTATCTGTTTTGGATACGAATGTATTTTCGTTTTTTTTCTTATGGATGATTTGGTGTTTCTGTATGCGAAAGACAGAGACAGACAGACAGACACACTTATCACGTTAAGTGGATGGACTGACTTGGTTGAAAATTTTGTTTGAGCAAGATAAATGAATCGTCAGTGAATTGCTTTGAAAATTATATATCTGAAATATTCTAGTATATTAGAATAGATGTTATTTCATTATATATTTGTTCAAATGTTTTACTTTTATATTTTTTACACAGATCATTCTTTTTGCAGGATTCTTAATAATTACATAAATTTTGTAATAGCTATGGCAATTGATGAACAGAATTTTGGGAATCCTAGACACATGTATGCACACACATACATATATATATATATATATATATATATATATATATATATATATATATATATATATATATATATATATATATATATATATATATATATATATATGCGTATATATATATAAATATATATATGTATATATATATATATATATATATATATATATATATATATATATATATATATATATATATATATGTGTGTGTGTGTGTGTGTATATATATATATATATATATATATATATATATATATATATATATATATATATATATATATATATATTGCTTATCTTTTTATGGCGAATACTCGAAGGAATGATAAATAGATCATATGCTAAAAGTATATTTTGAGTAATATGCTCTATTAACACTGATTTTTAGGAACCAAAGACAACAGCTTATCATTATTATGTATAATCCATGTACATTAAGATATATTTCGATAGTCATTTCATCCCACAAAAATTCGAATTGTTTAGACAGCGGCTTTTGCTCCGTGTTTTCTTTGTTACTGACAATTGGATAAAAGCTTAGAGAGAAATTGGAGTTCTCAATTCGTTCCCATTAGAGTCAGGAGGTAATCTAACAGGGGAATTGAAACAGAAGCATTATTTTTATTCGAGTCAATGTTTGAGAAAGGTTATAGAAAATTCGACCTTTTTAAAGGTTAAATCTATCATTACTTCATATTATATTTTTTTTTTAATATATTTACTAGGTTCAGGCAGTGTGAACAAACTTTTTTAAAGCTTCTAATTATTTTCGATAAAACATGATTGATCGTAAAATATCTCATGTCTTTATGTTGATTTCTTTTAATGCGTATAGATCTATAGTAGGAAGCCTATTAGAATTATTTAAATAAAAGTATTCTTTTTATCCAACAAGGATTTTGTATGGATTTCATGAATAGTATGGCTATTGTTTTGGAATGATTTACGCTTTTAAATTCATTTAGTCGAACGCACGAAGTTTCAAATATATTTTCCCGATATATAATGACGCGGGAATGGATGATAAAAGTGTATTCCAAATATTTGAATTCCATGATTGCCTTTAATCAACCTGTTTACTTTTGAGCCATATCGTTTGGCTGTGAATATCTGTGTGATCAAAGTATATAAATATCTCTCTCCGATTGAAAAGTAACAGCTGATAGATGGGAGCATTTGTTTTTTACTATTCAAATAAGGACAATGTTGGTGAAAGTACTTGTTTATGTTATAGATAGATTATTTTGAATTAAATGTGGTTTGCTCTGAAAGTAGTAGATCATGTTTTTATCATTAAGAAAATAAATCTATTTTCTATGTGATTGAATGGTAAATGTTTGATGTTTCGTCTGGAGAACAATAGATTTGATGAATGATTCCAGTAAAATAAACTAATATCAATTCTTTCATATATGAGATTACTCACACTTATGCTCAATAAAGACGTGTTCATACACACTTGTACGTTCACGATGATACACGTAGACAGTAACAGCCACAGCTAAAACCTTGAGGTTTGGAGTTATATTCAGATCATTGTTGTAAAATTACTCTATAATATAAATATAACAATATAGTAAGATGTTTAGTAGTTGTATACCCAAAGATGTTGAAACATATTAAGATAAAAATTTTGAATGTAACTATTATTCCATGACCGTAAACATAATAAGTTGTATGATATAAAATAGCCAGTCAAACAATCGTAGAATTCTAATCCCACACAAATGAGAGAGAAAACTGAAATGAATAATAAACCTTTTCCCAGATCCTAATATTTTTTTCTAGCTCAAACTGTACTTAATTTTCGAATTTCCACAGATTACATTTTTTCCAGGAACCGAGAATTCATAATACGCGAGTCAGCCAGACAGCTGGCAATATGTCCCATGTGATATCGAATTATAAAGGCAAAATATGTAATGGCTCGTCGAACAGGTGATTTAATCTTTCTCGAAAATATGATACGAAAGGAAAATTGCCTCATACCTCGCTTCCATATTACTGCCGAAGGTTCTCAAAAGTTAATAATTGTAAAAAAAAAAAAAAAAAGAAAGAAAAAAAAAAAAAAACATAAAAATAAGTCAAGTACCTACGAAATCATATGATCATTATATTTCTTATTATCCATGTGCGATATTCGATTGTTGGGAAAAAAAAAAAAAAAAAACATCGAAGTGTTACTTGGTTAATTATTTTCCCTATCTACAGAAAACAAAATGTTTGTTTACATATCGTTTATACAGCTGTATCTATTAACGGATGTTTGGAGTAACGTGAAATAATAATAATAAAAAAAAATCTATTTACAGAAAATATTTGAATAATAAAGGACACATTCTTTGGTCATAAGTTTTTCAAAACAATTTCCATTCCACCTTTGCTCTTACGGAAAAGATCAGGAGAGT
>NC_090746.1:91196839-91199339 GCF_036898095.1 Palaemon carinicauda
TTCAGTGTCATTTGCCAATCTTTCAAGACCAAATAGTTTTACCCCATAATCATTTGGCTTAGTTGTGACTTAGCGAAGACACCGCACAATAGGACTCAAACACTATGGCACCTACATGCACGTGTTATAACACAGTAGATCCTCCATAGTGATTGGGGCAAGTGTTGTCTACCTCAGGAAGTTAAGTAAGGCGATTTAAAGTCTCTCAGTCTAATTCTGCTTGAAGTGGAATTTATTTATATACGGATATGGCAAAGAATACTCCTCTGTATGACTCACTCAAAGATTGCCAATCTAGTTAGATCCTGAAGGAATTGCCAAAGGTGGTGGAATAGAAGAAACCTTGAGACAAAAGAAGACATGATATCATGATACTTGTGAAATTCTTTTTGATAGCACAAAGTCATCCAAAGCTAATTAAAGATTATTCTCTGCACGTAACAGTGATGAAGGAGGTAAAAGTAAGACTTCACAAAAGGCTCAAAAAGCTGAAACCCAAGAATGTTTCTTTTGTAAAGCCAATGAGAAGCAATGATAATTTAGATGAATAAGAGAATAAACGAATGTGCCAAAAACTCAGTGAGAAGAAACTCCTTGCCGAACGAAGTGCAAGCGATGTCATAGCACAAGAACAAAACCTACTTAAAATTACAGGGACAGGAGAGAGCTCCAGAGTACTACAAGGAGACATATCCACTTATTTTCCCCGTACAAGTCCCCAACATTAGTGAGATGAAAAATGCCATTGACAGAAAAGATCCATTCATTTTCAAGCTTGGTGACTTGACCATGCTTTACAAACGGAGGTTGCAACAGCTTGGTGTTGAATTGCCTGATATTCATTCAACTCAAATCAAGGATCAGTTGAATTTTCATATTCTTGAATTGCAAGCTCTTCGCAAAGAGCAAGATTTTTTTTTCTGGCTTTTGAGAATTATATATATATATATATATATATATATATATATATATATATATATATATATATATATATATGGTGAATCTTAAGGTGTATGCATTAGTAGTACTACTTTTCCCCCAACGACTCACCTAAAAGGGGCCATGCCATAGCGACTCACCCAAAAATGGAGGCATGCCATGGCAACTCGCCCACAACGGGGCATGATATGGTGTCTCACCTGGATTGGTGTCTGATTACCAGGCAGTGCAGTAAGATTTAAAGGTTAATTAGGGTTTGTTTATCAACAAAGGCTTTGAGTTGTCATTGTTAATGTGCATTGCACTAACGTGTGTTTACAAGTTTACAAACATTGGTTTCAATGACGTTTGAGGTCTTTAAGTTATATAGAGTAATGAAGGGGTGTTTTAACTATTCTCGAAGTCATTATAGACTAAGTATCTAGGTCACTGCGATTGGTGCACAAGCATTTTGCAACACCCATATTTTAAGACCAGGGATGGGGCCTGTGTTATGTAGAATTCTATAATCTCTCTCTCTCTCTCTCTCTCTCTCTCTCTCTCTCTCTCTCTCTCTCTCTCTCTCTCTCTCTCTCTCTCTTAAAGGACAAAGCTCTACTTATCTCTAGCCACCAGAGATATTTGTAGTCTCTCTCTCTCTCCTCTCTCTCTCTCTCTCTCTCTCTCTCTCTACAGAGAAGACACAACACCTTCCAATCGTAACCCAACATATTTAGCGGGGTTAGTCCTATCATACATCTAAAAATCATTCCTTGTTGAAACAAATAAGAGAAGGTAATGAAATAATATTCTTGCCCACATGCTCTATTTCCCCCCAAATAGAGCCCCGACCTCCCACCTCCTGCATTCCTCAAAACCCCCACCCCCTCCCCCCACCTTGGTTCCAATTACTTGACTAATGCTGCAGTGTCAGCCCACACTATTCCCTGACTGCTCAACTTGTATTGCCCTTCTGTCCTGAGTGACAATTAAGGCTTCGCTTGTCCGTCATTTCTCCAAGTTATAAATCTCGGGGAGGTGGATGAATCATGGCCTACATTTTATCATTATTTTAAAAGCTATGAAGTGGAAATCAAATATCACTCTGATTAATCTCATTAAAAAAGTATTCGTTATTTCTAATCCTAGTAATTGGGTTTTGAACGACTTTCAAAGTATGCTTCTTCAACTTATCTCAGCTTCTAGATCTTGATTTTTTCCCTCTCTCTCTTTTTTATCTATTTTGTCTCACGATTTTATATTGAAAAAGTCTAATTTTTCTCCTTTTATTAAATGTTTTATAAATATAGTGATGTGAAAAAAGACACACGTTAGAATATTCTTTATTGTCATTACATACTCGCATCATGATTTCTTAAAACCTCACAAAATTTGAGTATTAATCAATGAAATAAGTTAATCAAAAAGGTCGAGTAAAAGAGTGTCTGATGAGCCAAGAGCCCTAGAGAGAATCAGGTCACAACAAATTAAAGACAAAAAGACAGACAAACAATTTTACGTATCAGAATCCGACATCTCTGAATATTTCAAATCAAAAGATATTACTGAATGAATCAAATTG
>NC_090746.1:91211839-91214339 GCF_036898095.1 Palaemon carinicauda
ACAAACCCCAGATATTTAAAACTTTATACCAGGGTCAACAAAAAATCATGAATTAAAAAAAATCAAAATAAATCCATTTGCTTGATTTAAATCAGACTTTTATATTAAGATACAAATTTCTTAATTGAAATATTTTTTTATTCAATAATACCTATTTGCTGACCCAATTTCCCAATTACTTGCGGGTATCTGGAATATTAATGCTTATTCACCTTAGAATAGAGGCATTATTCATACTATAAACTATTTATTTAAGCAAGGGATATGAAAGTAATGGAAGTAATAGTCATACGAAACTTTAACCAAAGACTTATATAAAGATTTTTTTATTTTTTTATTTGTGGATATAGGATTTATACAGACAAAATTGCATTTTTTGACGATGAAGGTTAGTGTCAGTAAGTTGCAATCTCTCTCTCTCTCTCTCTCGCTCTCTCTCTCTCTCTCCTCTCTCTCTCTCTCTCTCTCGTAGACACAGGAGGCTTCATTTTTAGAATATGAGGCACAAACTTCGGATAGTAAAGGTATTTATTAAATTTTTCATGGTCTAACTCCATTATTACTTTGTAAGTATCTTGACAATTTGATTAATTTCTTTTCCCTCATAGCTTGACTTTTAGCTCTGTAAAAAACTATCTTTCCTTCTATAAAACAAGATTATGTCTAAACTACAACGTTCATTTTTCATCCCAAAGTAATGTGCCTGTATTTTGTCTGATGTAATTTAAACAACTTAGATATATATCCTTGAAATTAGGGAATATCTTCGACATAGCCATAACTCTCCATTTACGGTCCAGGAAGCAAGAGGAGTAAACACATTTATTCACTGTTATTATCAAAAGAGAAAAGACTCCCAGCTGGAGGCGGTGGATATTTGATCTTCTACGGGACGGTAGTTTCTGTCATCCTTTATTTAAAGTTATTGTTGGAGCAAAAGTATACAGTACGTTTTTTTTTTTTTTTTTTTTTTTTTTTTTTTTTTTTTTTTTTTTTTTTTTTTTTTTTTTTTTTTTTCTCTCTCTCCTTAAAGTGAAGGAAGTTGCCTCTCTTCGTTAAGATACTTCTGTTTAAAACAAAATAATGTTTTTGGAAATGCATTTTTAATTGTAAAACTTTAAGTAGCTTTTTCCAGTATGGGTATTCGCTTCCTTATTTAGATAGTGTTAAAAAATAATAATATCGAAATATGATTTTGTTGAGAAATAAAGATCAAAATATTTCCTTTCTTTATGAAGTGTAAAGCAAAGATGACTAAGGAAAATATTTGTTAGTTTGATTATAATATGAAAATTATCTTATGATGAGAATATTCTTTCTAAACTTGATTATTATAGTTCTAAATTATTAGAGAAACCCAAAAATATTCCTAAATCCTCCTAATGAAAAGTCTGAAACAGATAAGTCGAAAGTATTATCAACATGGTGATTTGATTTAGCAAATATCCATTAATGCAATATTTATCAAAGTCGCAGTTTTTAACCAGTTTTAAGTCTTACATGACTTTATGAAAGGGTTAGCGCCACCTTATGTAGATAATATTTTTCTTTATAATAAACAACGCAAATAAAGGCTTGATAATAAGAGAGAGAGAGAGAGAGAGAGAGAGAGAGAGAGAGAGAGAGAGAGAGAGAGAGAGAGAGAGAGAGAGAGAGAGAGAGAGAGTTGAAAACCCAAAGGGCGTTACTCAGTAATGTTATCATGTAAAATTCGATGCGGAAAACTCTTTGTATGTGAACAGTTTAATGAATACATTAGAGTCATCGATTAGATGGCCTTTATGAATTCATTATCCAGTTTGAATGAGGAAATTAATTGCAAAATACATTCGCACGTCCATTATGAGCCTCTACTCACCTCCGAACTCAGTCGTGATATGTAAAATTGCATTGATAATTAGTATGATTCGATTAGGAATCGATTTGATAGTCATCAACAAAATATAAAGTAATTCTTTATAATATATACATATATATATATATATATATATATATATATATATATATATATGTAAATATATATTTATATATATGTATATATATATATATATATATATATACACAAATATATGTATACCTATATACATATATATATATATATATATATATATATATATATATATATATATATATATATATATATACATACATATATATATATATATATATATGTATATATATATATATATATATATATATATATATATATATATGTATACATATATATATATATATATATATATATATATATATATATATATAT
Organism: Palaemon carinicauda; assembly: GCF_036898095.1. NCBI lineage: Eukaryota > Metazoa > Arthropoda > Malacostraca > Decapoda > Palaemonidae > Palaemon > Palaemon carinicauda. The sequence continues at coordinate 91,214,103 of NC_090746.1, forward strand.
ATATATATATCAAATGCCACAAAGAACATTATCAACAATGAAATATACAATAGATTTATGGTATTTAAAAAAATATCTTTATTATGCAGAATTCCTCCTCGATAACCTCCTGTCTTTATTTTTACAATGGAATTTACAAAGACACCATATAACTCCCCTTATTCCCTTGAACGCTTATGTCTCTGAAGTAAGGCTTGATTTGTTATGAATGATAAGAGTAAAACTTGAATTGGCTCC
>NC_090746.1:91222342-91224842 GCF_036898095.1 Palaemon carinicauda
AGTGCTCTTGAGCTTTCTCTTGTCCCTGTACTTTTCAGCAGGTTCTGTTCTTGTGCTATGACATTGCTTGCACTTCGTTCAGCAAGGAGTTTCTTCTAATTGAGTTTTTCTGCACACTCATTCATTTTCTTATTCATTAAAATTATCATTGCTTCTCATAGGCTTTACAAAAGAAACATTCTTTGGTTTTAGGTTTTTGAGCCTTTAGTGAAGTCTTACTTTTACCTCCCTCATCCCTGTTACGTGCAGAGAATAATCTTTTATCAGCTTTGCTTAACTTTGTGATATCAAAAAGAATTTCACAAGTATTATGATATCGTGTCTTCTTTTGTCTCAACCGACTTCGTCAATTCCTTTAGGATCTAATACAATCTTTGAGTGGGTGATACAGAGGAATATTCTTTGCCATATCCGTACATAAATAAATTCCACTTCAAGCAGGACTAGACTGTAGCACTTTAAATCGCCTTACTTAACTTCCTGAGATAGACAACACTTGGCCTAATCACTATGGAGGATCTACTGTGTTATTAAACGTGCATGTAGGTGCCATAGTGTTAGTGTTTGAGTCCTATTGTGTGGTGTCTTCGCTAAGTCACAACTAAGCCAAATGGTTATGGGGTAAACCTATCTAGTCTTGAAAGATTGGCAAATGGCACTGAAGATAAACTACCAGCTGAATATTTTTCATTAGAGATGACGCCTTCAATCTCACGATATGATTAAGTTTCTCATTTTTACTGTTATCAATATGATAGGATTCCATAATAGCTCCAAGCAACCCATCCAGGGAAATTGATCTCGTTAGGTTTTTTCATCCAATGAAGTAAATACAGCGTAAGGGTCTTCATAATTCATCGACGTAAAACGACTATCATCTGGATGAGGACCGATTTCGGTGATCACTTCAATAAATTGGAAGGACGTATCCATTCGCAAGCAGCATTTACAATGTGGAATGGAAATGTAATGGAGTCTCTGCTTCAAGGTGGGAAGAGAGATGAGGAGAGAGAGAGAGAGAGAGAGAGGAGAGGAGAGAGAGAGAGAGGAGAGTGAGAGAGAGGAGAGAGAGAGAGAGAGAGAGAGAGAGAACAATATTTCCTTCATCGCCTTAAGCTAAATGATGACAGCGATTAGAAATTACATAACAATCGTTGACTTGTCGTTGATTTTTTTTTTTCATATTTTATTAATGCCCGGAGGATAGATTTTTAATTAAGAGAAAATATAAATTTTTCCGTGATTGGAGAAAATTACTTTTTAAACTTATATCAAATGAAGTAGACAAATACCGTGACCAATCATATATGAAATAGTATTGGGCTTTAGGGCTGAAAACTTTTATTAAAATATACAAGGAATTAGTCCAATTAAACACGAATCGCTTGTTCTATCCATTCTTTTTTCCGAACTGTAATTATAATAATGATTCCTAATCAGTTACATAATTGTTAGATATATGAATGAATATGCTCTGTAGGATAATTTGATAACACATTACTACTACTACTACTACTACTTCTACTACTACTACTATTACTACTACTACTATTACTACTACTACTACTACTGCGGCTGCTGCTGCTGCTGCTAATAATAATAATAATAATAATAATAATAATAATAATATCCTGGATGATAAAAATAAATAAGAATGAAATCATTCCGTTGAGAAGAAAATAGTTCAAACATCGTCCATAATAACGTTAAGGATTATAAAAGGTAAATCAGTGTCATGACATTATACCTTAATTCCATTTTCCAGAGTACTTAACTAGCAAGGAAAAATTAGTCAAAGTTTATTTCATTCATTAATCCTGGAAAAGAAGTCTTCGTCATGTGACCGGACTAATCTTGACTCCCTGGGTGGACAAGCTGTTTTTCTTTTCTTCAGTGTATCCATTAAGAGTAGAATAGTCAGTAATGAATTCTCTGTAATATTTTTATGGATACTATTATATACATATGCTGTTCATTCCCCTCTATCGGGCTGAGCAAGATGGAGAGGTAGGAATAGAGGAATGATATTTCTAAGACGTGAAAGTTAAACAGGAAAGACATCAATGGAATCTGCTTACTAAACCTTTCATTTTAAAGAAAATTCATTCCGATATGCTCTGACGACAAACTAAGAGTAAAAGCAAAGCATGATTGCATAAGAAGATTCAAAAGATAACCATCGGTGCAAGCTCTTCAGCATTTATTTAGGATAAATGTTTCTTGATAAGGATCTCTTTAGGGCTAGAGAAAAACCCTAATGTGAATTTGACCCCTTAGACGAGACAGGATAGATTAATCTGGTTATTGTATCCGCCAAAGGAAAAGTTTAAACGGGCTAAACTCTAAACTAGTATCAAGTTGGTAATCCCAATAAAATAAGAAAAGCCCCTAATATCTTTCAATGATCATTAAGGATGAAATGAAGTATATATAAAAAAAAAAAAAAACTATAAAAGAGGCCTATAGGAACATTTATATCTTAAAGTGTAGGCCAAATGTC
>NC_090746.1:91229842-91239842 GCF_036898095.1 Palaemon carinicauda
TAATATTGTCGAGCTTCATGTCATTGTATTTTTCAGTTAGTACTTATATATGCCCTGAAAGCGTTACAAAGATTAATTCATAATTCTTATTTTCATATATATTCCAAATGAAAAAAAAGAATCACAATATAATTACATCCTTTCTCCAGGCGATTCAAAATCCACTGAATTGAAGATTTTACTTTTAAATATTTATCACAAAGTAAAATACTTTTGTATGAAATGGAATTTATTGACGATATTGAAATAGCGAAGCTTAGGAAATCCACTGAATGATTAGTGGCGAAGGATAAATTTAAATAACAAAAATCATATGAATACTTAAAATACTGAAGAAAAGAACGCAGAAAGCTAACTCACTTCATTCAATAAAAACTATTTCATTTGGCAACAGAAAATTCCTAATTATGATATTTTTAGTTAACAAATGAAAAAATCTTATATCCAGTTTAAAGACGAGGGTGTTTTCGACTAACGGCATAAAGCCAAGAAATTGGTCATTATATACTATGGGAAATTAAAAATAAAAGAAAAATAGGGAAACGATATGAAGTAAAATCTTTGCAGAAATATTTCCTAATATGAAAAAAACACGAAATATATTAAAAATGATATGTCATTTTGCTTTTTACTCATTAACATCTACTTCATTGGACTTGAAAACATAGAAATCCAAATCTAGATCATATAACTCGGACATGTGACGGCCGAGAGAAGGTTGTGAACTCAAAGGCAGTATGAATGCAACTGAGTTGATTTATTATAGAACACTCTCCTTTATATACAAAAGCTCAAAGTAACAAGAAATTTCATGTTAAAAAACAGACACTGTTACAGAGGCGGAACGCAGACATGTTTATTCTGGTTCTTTTTAGTGCGAGGGAAGAGCGAAGAAACAAGCATAATATATACAAAATAAATTATGTACGATCGTGTGACACACGGTTGGTACAGAAAACAACAAATACTTTTAAGGAAAACGTCAACTTCAGGCGGCTAATTATATAGCCATCTTGTATTTCCAACTGGTCAGCTGGCTAAATTTGATTAATTTTACGAATTAGAAGAATGGCTTGAAAGTTAAAGGCCAACCGGATAAGTTACACTACTGATATTGTATGGGCATGTGTTGAAGATGAATGGTGAGGAGGGAGGGAGGAGGGCTTAGTAGGAAGCTGTTAGAGGAGGAAGACCGAGAACAGAGAATTAAATGGCCAGATAAAGTGAAGGATGATATGAAGAGAAGTTTAGTGGAAGATGATGGCCCTAATAGAAGACATTGGAAAAGGCGCATTCGGCATCGACCTCTTGATGTTGGACTAACGGTGGGAAAGTAAAAACTTGAAGAACAAGTTTTGTCAAATTTATATGCTTGTAGCATCATTTGCATGACTTCTCACAGAGAAGGCTTTTATCTGCTGTACTATAGATTCTTCTGATCTTTTCCGTAAGACAAAGGTGGAATGGAAATTGTTTTGAAAGACCTACGACCAAAGAATATGTCCTTTATTATTCAAATATTTTCTGTAAATAGATTTTTTTTTTTTTTATTATTTCACGTTACTCCAAACATCCGTTAATAGATACAGCTGTATAAACGATATGTAAACAAACATTTTGTTTTCTTTAGATAGGGAAAATAATTAATCAAGTAACTCTTCGATGTTTTTTTTTTTTTTTTTCAACAATCGAATATCGCACATAAATATGTAAAAATATAAAGATCATATGATCTCGTAGCTACTCGACTTATTTTTTTTTTTTTTTTTTTTTTTTTTTTCTTTTTTTTTTTTTTACAAATTTTAAATTACTAACTTCTGAGAACCTTTCGCAGTAATATGGAAGCGAGGTATGAGGCAATTTTCCTTTCGTGTCATATTTTCGAGAGAGATTAAATCACCTGTTCGACGAGCTATTACATATTTTGCCTTTATAATTCGATATCACATGGGACATATTGCCAGCTGTCTGGCTGACTCGCGTATTATGAATTCTCGGTTCCTGGAAAAAATGTAATCTGTGGAAATTCGAAAATTAAGTACAGTTTGAGCTAGAAAAAAAATATTAGGATCTGAGAAAAGGTTTATTATTCATTTCAGTTTTCTCTCTCATTTGTGTGGGATTAGAATTCTACGATTGTTTGACTGGCTATTTTATATCATACCACTTGAGTTTACGGTCATGGAATAATAGTTATATTCAAAATTTTTATCTTAATCAATATGTTTTAACATCTTTGGGTATAAAACTACTAAACATCTAACTACATTGTTATATTTATATTATAGAGTAAGCTTACAACAATGATCTGGATATAACTCCAAACCTCGAGGTCTTAGCTGAGGCTGTCAATGTCTGTGTGTATCTTCGTGAACGTGCATGTGTGTATGAATACGTTTTTATTGAGCATAAGTGTGTGTAATCTTATATATGAAAGAACTGATAATAGTTTCTTGTACTGGAATCATTCATCAAATCTATTGATTTCCAGACAAAACATCAAACATTTAACATTCAATCACATCGAAAATAGATTTATTGTCGTATTGAAAAAAGCATGACCTACCACTTTCAGAGAAAACCACATTAAATTCAAAATAATCTACCTATAACATAAACAAGTACTATCACCAACATTGTCCTTATTTGAATGGTAAAAAACAAATGCTCCCATCTATCAGCTGTTACTTTTCAATCGGAGAGATATATTTATATACTTTGATCACACAGATATTCACAGCCAAACGATATGGCTCTAAAGTAAACAGGTTGATTAAAGGCAATCATGGAATTCAAATATTTGGAATACACTTTTATCACCCATTCCCACGTCATTATATATCGGGAAAATATATTTGAAACTTCGTGCGTTCGACTAAATGAATTTAAAAGCGTAAACCATTCCAAAACAATAGCCACAATATTCATGAAATCCATACAAAATCCTTGTTGGATAAAAAGAATGCTTTTATTTAAATAATTCTTATAGTCTTCCTACTATAGATCTATACGCATTGAAAAAATCAACATAAAGACATGAGATATATTACGATCAATCATGTTTATTCGAAAATAATTAGAAGCTTTAAAAAAGTTTGTTCACTCTGCCTGAACCTAGTAAATATATTAGAAAAAAAAATATAATATGAAGTAATGATAGATTTAACCTTTAAAGGGTTCGAATTTCCTATAACCTTTCTCAAACATTGACTCGAATAAAAATAATGTTTCTGTTTCAATTCCCCTGTTAGATTACCTCCTGACTCTAATGGAAACGAATTGAGAACTCCAATTTCTCTCTAAGCTTTTATCCAATTGTCAGTAACAAAGAAAACACGGTGCAAAAGCGGCTGTCTAAACCATTCGAATTTTTGTGGGATAAAATAACAATAGAAATATCTGCTGATATACATAAAATATGCATAATAATAAGCTATTGTCTTTGGTTCCTAAAAATCAGTGTAATAGAGCATATTACTGAAAATATACTTTTAGCGTATGATTTATTTATCATTCCTTCGTGTATTCGCCATAAAAAGATGAGCAATATATATATATATATATATATATATATATATATATATATATATATATATATATATATATATATATATACATATATATATATATATATATATATATATATATATATATATATATATACATACACACACACACACACATATATATATATATATATATATATATATATATATATATATATATATACATATATATATATATATATATATATATATATATATATACGCATGTATATATATATATATATATATATATATATATATATATATATATATATATATATATATGTATGTATGTATGCATGTGTGTGCATACATGTGTATAGGATTCCCAAAATTCTGTTCATCAATTGCCATAGCTATTACAAAATTTATGTAATTATTAAGAATCCTGCAAAAAGAATGATCTGTGTAAAAATATAATAGTAAAACATTGAACAAATATATAATGAAATAACATCTATTATAATATTCTAAAATATTTCAGATATATAATTGTTCAAAGCCATTCACTGACGATTCATTTTTCTTGCTCGAACAAAATTTTCAACCAAGTCAGTCCATCCACTTAACCTGATAAGTGTGTCTGTCTCTCTATCTCTCTGTCTTTTGCATACAGAAACACCAAATCATCCATAAGAAAAAAACGAAAATACATTCGTAGACAAAACAGATAGCATGCTACTAGTGTTTTTATTTTTTAGATTGCTTTCTAAATAAAAATAAAATGCGAATGAATAATAGTATTTTTCCATAGGCTGGTGTGAAGTTTTTACGTATTAACATACGAACAATTTTACTCAGTCAAATGAACGGAATTGTTTATTTTCTCTTCAACTGTAAATTTTTAAGAGCCATGGCCAAACTAAGATAGAAACTTTCACTAAAGACATGCCTGGCTCTAGGTCTCCCCTTCATATCCGACCAAAGTAATCTTTGACCTGGTCCTAAAATCCCCCAAGAACCTTCGTAGAGATCCCAAATGGATTAGATAGCAACGTTGTAATGTTTCCAAGGTTTCGTTCCTTTTATTTTCAGTCGAGATTGTTGAATGGAATTGCGTCTCCTACGGTTGTTAACTCCTTAATGGCTATGGTTATCCGCTTAGATTTATTTCCCTTTTTTCAGGTCTTAAGTTACTTTATATGAGAGAGAGAGAGAGAGAGAGAGAGAGAGAGAGAGAGAGAGAGAGAGAGAGAGGTTGATAACAAACAGATTTTATGGATATGAAAATGATAATATACATGAATTTAGCAGTGCTTTAAAATATCTATTAAAAAGCAGTCTAAGAAGAAAAATAATAAATTTGGGTGCAAGACTATGGTTGACAACGTTATATGATGAGCGTATGGAAGGATTAATTGGTGTTCAGTTTTTCATGATAGTAATATTTTTCAAAGAATGATTATTTAAAAAAAAAATATATATATAATTTTCCTTGACCTATCTTTTGACATATGTAAAGATCTTATGCCACAATTTTCACAGTTATCCAAATTTTATATCTTACGCAGAGTTAAGTTTCGTTCCCTTAACAAGACAGACTTAGCAAAGAAAGCCAACCATTATAACCGCTGCTTACATAAGATCCAAAGAAATTGGCCGTAAAGATTCTGCTGCTTGAAAGCTGAAGGCCAACCGGATCAAATTTTTTATGAAAGACTTTTATCTCATCTCTAGTCAGATGCTTCATAGTTATTTCAAGATACTTCATCAGAGCACAGTAACAGTAGATATATCTTATAAATCCGTGGAAATTTTGGTATGGAAGCAAGCCATGCATATAGAGGGCTTAAGCATGTACAAAGTAACAATAAAAAAGATTTTGGTAGCCTGAAAAAACTGTATATTTTTAAATTACATTAAAAAAAAAAAGTCAAATATCCGTATTTCTATTTGCATTGAATTTGTTAGGTTTTTATCTATAGCTGTGGTTAGTACCATTACGTCATTGAGTTGAACAAACATTATAGCTATACAATTTAAGATACTTTTGTCATTGAATACCTATATCATGGAAAACAGGTATCAGTCAAATAAATTTGACCAAATAATATACCACACGAATGTCCCCACAAGCATGATATATATATATATATATATATATATATATATATATATATATATATATATTTTTATATATATATATATATATATATATATGTATATATATACAATATATATATATATATATATATATATATATATATATATATATAAATATATATATATATATATATATATATATATATATATATATATATATATATATATTATATATACATATATATATATATATATATATATATATATATATATATATATATGTATATATATATATATATATATACATATATATATGAGTGGTTACACTTTAAATTGGTGATAGAGTTTGGGAATCGCCATGATCAGCAAAGCTGTACTAGTCATGGACACCCATACTAGATTGGTTTTCTGTAATCAGTCAGACAAAACTTGCCAACAATCACTAATTGACACTGGCCACCGTGGTGATAAAAGCTGGCTAAATCCCAGACATGAATAAAGTCATATCTGAGTTCTTTGTCTTGAAGTGGCCTGGTAACATGTGTCCATGTATCATTTTCATTATCTTGATGCATTGCTGCTACTTCTATACATGTAATGGGAATTCTAAAACTTATATAATATTTGTTTGTGTTATGGGTAAAGGCATACAGTGTTAATCAATTCTGAAAACTAACTCCTATTGCTTTGCTTGTTTTTGCAACTTTTGAAACAGATTTGGCACATTGAAGTTGGTTTCTGGTGGAAATTTCATCATTATGACCTTAAGTATAACGATATATGAAAAGAACAAAGAGATTATAAACTCATTTCATATCATTTTGTCTTCGCTAAATAAAATCTTAATTCCAAGTGAAACAGGCAGAGCAAATGTAATATACTGAAAATATGATTCTATAGGTATTTGGGTGTTGAGATTATAGCAAATTTTATCTTTATCTTATTTTTGTATAAATATGTGCGGGACCACGTGGCCATCTTTTTTTTTTTTTATGTTTCGCTGAAGAAAAATTCTTGATATTTAGACGATAAACAAGTTACCAGTTCCATCTGTTGGCAAATAAGAGAAACAGCTATTGGATTTTTAACTGAAGGGGAGGAAGGGTATTACATGATAGTCATTTATGTCTTTTTCTCGTGAGATAACCTTTCATACAAACTTCAATACTTTCCATTATATTTTATTATTCTCTTGGTTTCATTTTATCATCATATTATGTTAGATATGATAAAATTCACGACTTTTCAAGTGATCCTGACTTTTATTTTCCCCTAAACCAATAATGGACTCGCTGATTATAGACGACATGAATACCATAATAACTGCCGTTTTGTCAAGAAACGAGGCGGTGTGATGACGTCACAGTTGTAAACAACAGGCGTAATAGGGCTGTTAAATACTAATAACTTTGAAATAAGTTTTATTGGCTAATAAAATGTTAAGTTCTGCATTCTTTAGTGGGTTTACATTTGCACATAATAATTGCCTTAATTAGAATATTCTGTTGTGTGTAACACGACAGATAGTAATAGTAATATAATATTTAATACAAGCAGGTGAACTAAACTTTGTGAAAACTTCATCAACTTTCTTCGATCATATAATTCTAAATTGTATCAGGTTGTGACAGCCGTTTCGTAAGTAGTGATTTGATCTGCTTTTATTATTATTATTATTATTATTATTATTATTATTATTATTATTATTATTATTAGCTAAGCTTCATATATATATATATATATATATATATATATATATATATATATACATATATATATATATATATATATATATATATATATAACCATATACATAATGCTTATAATGTCTATATACATAAACACATATAGCCAAACCTATACAGGTCGGGGGTACCCATGCTAGATTAATATGCTGTGAGCCTTCAGGGATATGTATCCCACCGCCACTAATCTTCAATAGCTATGGTGATAAAGAGAATTAACCAAACCTCAAATATGATCAAATAAATTTGATCAAATATTATAACACACGAGTATCCTCACAAGCTTAATATGTGCAGTTGATGATTCTCCATCTCCATCCTCACAGGTAGAATCCTCTGGTTCAGACTCTTCTTCACAAACCTAGCTTCATCGATTTCACATCATGCACAGAGTTAGGTGCAAGTGATGATTTAACAGCTGCACCTGTTCGTCACATTTGATTGTTGCAGTGCATTTTGAGTAGGATCCCGCCTCTCAGCCTGCATCTGCCTATTTATGAGCAAAAGCTACCCCAGTTTCTTAACTGGGGTAAACTTATTGTCCGGCAGATATATTTTGCAAATAAACATTTTGATCCTAGCAAGAACGATGCTGCTGGGCTTCAATGTGATGTCCAGTTTACCTAGTGCTGAAACCTTGTCATCACTTGCTTCTTTGACTGGCTATCAGAATGCCAGCCATTCCGTTGCAGAAAAGCTACCAGTGTTTTCAGTCACACTAATGGCAGCAGAATTATCAGGTCCAATGGGCCCTAAGTAATAAATTGCTAATTAGTATCACTCCCCGTCACAAAAGATCGTTTTCTTGGGATGCTGAGGATCATGACAAAGTTCAAGGACAAAAACATCTGTATCTGGTGAGTGGATATTGATGACTGATGTTCCACAACTTATTGCAAAAGTAGCATACTGCTGGAAATTTGTGTTTGTTTCTTTTTGTTTACTGTGAAGGTGATTGTCCTTTCTGTGGATTGCCCAGCACCGTGCTCTCCATGGAATAACTATCTTGTTTTTTTTTATTTTTCTCCTCAGCAGACTTCTCTAGCGTCTTCTGAACCAGATAGCTTGTGAGGTTATACTTTGTTGTAACTTGGGAGATGACTTTCTTCATCGGTACTTTAGCTACCTTGCTAGATTTCGTTATTTTATAAGGAACTGAGGACTGACTGCCCCACCTCCTCCCACGTGTGACAGTCATGATAGATGTTGGGACATCATACCGATCAGAAACAGTATGAATTTCATCTGCGTCAAAGTATCCTGCCTGGATGCAACTGGTGAAGGGATCAGCTAGCTGTATATAGTATGCGATGAGGTCTGCCTTTGTTCAGGGATTGAATCTTCGCCTTGCCATCCAGGATTGCTACCTTTACTTCTGGAGTTGTGCCGCCACTCTCTTTTCTGACATTGACACGGATTTCTTCATATATATTAGGAACATTTTCTTCTTTATTTTTGTCAATTGCTCCAACACAGTCATCAGTCTACTCTTTGAGGAGCAGCGAAGCATGATCCCATGTGCAACAAACATTGACGGTGGCACAACAGAAAGTTCATAATTGACAACTGTATCCTCCAGGTCAAATTTAAATCTGGGGACTGGCAACTGTTGCATGCAAGTAAACAGCTTATTGTCTTCTTTGAGCTCAACAATCTCAAATCCTGTGCTCACTTTCACCATTTTTATTGTCTATTTTAATGTTTGCAGCCTTTTTTTTCAAAGGTGATCACATTTCCTTCCATCGGACTTATGAATGCTATCTTCTCACCAAGAATATCAGCATCGCTTTTGTTTAGATCAAGTTTGTGTGGCCCATCATATCTTATGGTATCTGATGTCAATTGTATGAGCATCTTCTGGATTAATTGATATACAACGCTCTTCTGAATAATTTGAATAAGAGCTTCATGAGTACTGATTGTGGTAACCATGCCAAAAGATTTCAAACAGGCCCAGATCATTCACCGAAATAGCAAACATCTTTGATGTAGGGCTCTGACATTAAATGGGTGAAGCTTTTACCACTTGGTGATTGAGTGTAGCATGAACTTCCCGGTGTTTTCATGTCCAAGTGTGTTTTCTCAACCGTTCTTTGGCTTGCCTACACATTCGAGCATGAAATGTCTTAGTAGCATTTTCAGCGCTATGTAGACAATTTAAGTTGTAGTCTCTAATATGTAACGTTACCCAGACGGCTGCTGATTTCTGAGAAATTACCATCACCATACTTGACATACTATTAGATTACATCAAGTATTTTCTTGTTGGAACAATGAGAAAGAATCAAGTCTTTGTCAATTATAGATTGACAGATGATGTGAAGATTGTAGTTTCTGTATATTCTGTATATATATATATATATATATATATATATATATATATATATATATATATATATATATATATATATGTATTTATATATATATACATATATATATATATATATATATATATATATGTATATGTATATATATATATATATATATATATATATATATATATATATATATATATATATATATATATATATGTATAATATATATATATATATATATATATATATATATATATATATATATATATATATATATATATATATATATATATATATATGTATATACATATACCCCAAGTGAGAGGGGATATCTATCTTAGATTGTTGATAC
>NC_090746.1:91244842-91249842 GCF_036898095.1 Palaemon carinicauda
ACTGGCGATGTATTGAATACAGGTGTTTTTCTTTCATCATTTTTTCCACCTTTATAAATGTGTATCACAGGTTTTATATTCACACAATACTTGTGAGTAACAATGTTGAATAGAGACTTTTGACAATGTTTTCATTTCTTACGACAGTTCATTAGAGCATAGAAGAGGTTTTTTATGCTTATTCGTAAAAATAATAATAATAAAAAAGCACGGTGTTTGCAGAGTGACTTAAATAATTTCTGAAATCAAATTTATTGATCTAGTTTTTTTATTGAATTTTGAGTATAATAGCCTCTAAAAACACGGGATAATTCATCTCAACCAATGAGAATATTGATGAATTTTGCATGATTTAGCCAATTCTTTCGAGTTGCAATTATCCTTGAATTAAGTATCATTTGTGAATACAAGCTATATCGAAATATTGTTTCCCAATTCTTTGATTAACGCATTAGAAACGTATCTATTGTAGGTGACCTTTATTTTTTTTCATCATAAAGATAAGGACATAATCTGGAATAAGAAAACTGTCTTGCTCTTATTCTAAGCTACATAATAGATTATTCCGCTCGAGTAATATTGTTTTCTCACAAATATAATTGGCAAAGATTACCTGAGGCTGAAAAGAGAAGTAAGACTGTCAGATACTTTCCCGTGAGATTTCTTACAGGAACTGACATTGTAATGAAAATACTAAATTATTGTTGTATATTTATATTGGTATATACATATATATATATATATATATATATATATATATATATATATATATATATATATATATATATATATTAATATATATATATATATATATATATATATATATATATATATCAATATATATATATATATATATATATATATATATATATATATATCTCGTTTAAATAATTTTCTCTCTCTTATTTCTGTTTAATTGAAATTATACGAAATGGAGAGAGAGAGAGAGAGAGAGAGAGAGAGAGAGAGAGAGAGAGAGAGAGAGGAGAGAGAGAGAGAGAGAGAGAGAGAGAGAGAGAGAGAGAGATATTACAGTTATCTTGATTATTTATTGCTAATAATATAATTTACAGTTTTCAAGTACTTTATTTTTTCTTTCATAACATTCTTATTATAATTCTTTCTAAGAATCTTTTTCGCTTCCCTAATGACGTTCTTAATATTATTCAAATACGCATTTGGAAATCAGCCATAGTAATTAAATAACCGTCTTTCTTTACTACATTTATAACAAAAGTAGTTCAAACTACTACAATGTATATTTATTTTTTCGCTTGGTAAGTTAATCCTAAATCATGTCTTGTTTTCCGAGGAAAGTTTTTATTTGTACAAAATCCAAAAAAAAGAAAAAAAAAAGTTATTTTTGATGTACAGAAAGTTATATGGATATCCTGCGACAGAGTAAGAAAAAGATTGCAATTAAATTTTTCATTAACTTTTCTTCCGATATTCCTTCCGCTGAAAATTCACACAACATTTAAATTCTATGACATTCCGAAGAGTAATGTTATTGATAGCAATGTTTCATAATTTTCTCCAATGTCCATTGCATAGTTAATTTCTTTTCACAGATCAAATTAAATATAAGAGGACTGAGCAAAAAAAAAAAATAAAGAGAAATATAATCTATTACTAACTAAAATCTGAAGTTTGTCTGTACAAATTTGACCATTGAATTAGACCATGCTGTGGCGAGCTATATAATCATATAACCAATAGAGTACTTTGAAAAATTAAAGTTTACTATTATTTTTCAACATGAAATATAAGTAAATGAAAATCAATTGTTATAAAGCCCTTTTTTGAACTGAAAGATGTTTAAAAAGAATATCTGAACAAAAGAAATTACTTGGATATTGGACAATGTTTCCATCATCGTAATCAGGGAATCTCAATGGCAGAATAACAGAACATCTCTTGTTTACACTCTTATTCTCAATACTAGAAAACATTGAATTTTAGTTTACATGAAACATCGTTTGGCAGAACAATGAGTCCTTTCACCAAATTCATAGCGCACTGAAAGGCTGGAGCGTTTCAATTGCCTCTTTCAGCAAGATCAAAGATCCACGCGGATCCTCCGTTTGCAAAAGCCTCTCCCAACGATTCTGGAATTTGCACAAGAATGGCGAAAACACATTCTTCCTAAAGATCCAGACGCTGACAAAAGAGATGGGAGGTGAAAAATAAATAAACGCAGCTTTGAGCTACAATGGCGGAAAGTCCTTTCTCCACAAAATGTTAAATGAATAGCTGATGCAATTACGTTGCAAAAAAAGGTCTAGAATAGCGTCTTACCAGTTACTTTTGAAGTGGATCCTTGAAGTCTGGATGGTACCCAGAATGATTCCTGTAATTCAATATTATTAAAAACTCCTTCCATCATTATGATCAATGAAGATCAAAACAATCAAACTATTTATAATAGATATATAAAATGAAGAATATTAAAGGCTTTAAAAAGTTAAAAACTTTTGCTTAGCAGATACCGACATATTTTTTACTCGTCCAACAAAATATGATTAAAAATACATGGACAAATACGATAAATAAATGTACAATAAAGTGGTAAATAAAGTAAGTGAGTCTTAATAGTAGAATGGAATTCCTCGAGAAAGAATTTTTGTTTTTATTATTTGGAAATGCTTATGAGTTTTTCAAAAGGACCTAATTTAGGCGCCAGAGGATAAACGTTGACAATGAGCCAAACAACATGTGAAGGTAACTGAAGAACTGCTGATGGAATAATGTGTCTAATAGCTAGGTGGTAAGAAAATAATGAAAAGAAATCGTCATGATAATCCTAAGAGACCCAATCTTAGAATAAACCATCTATTCATGCTTCTGAAGAAGTTTATTCATGAATTCAGGCCACTGACCTGTCAAGAGAGATAAGAATTCACTCCAACTCTTCAATATTTAATGCCGTTGACCTCAGAGATTCAATACATTTCAAGATAATACTACAGAGGGACTAAAAAAAAACCCACTTTCAACAAGAAATGGATATTTAATCCTTTATATAATCATAAAACTCGATGTAATTTCTTATAATTTCTAAAAACCTCTTATACCTCAAAAAAGAAACATATTTAAACTTTCCAAACTTGTGTAAACTTGTCCCTTCTGCATATTTTTTTTTTTTGTCCTTTTTTTCGAAAGCTAAAATTAATTATGATTCAATCCCTGTATGAACTTGAATATTCACAGAATATTAGTCTCTCTCTCTCTCTCTCTCTCTCTCTCCTCTCTCTCATCTCTCTCTCTCTCCTCTCTCTCTCTCTCTCTCTCTCTCTCTCTCTCTCTCTCTCTCATTTTCTAATTTTCCTAATCATGCTTCCATAAAAATTAGCATTTTCTCGTTACCAAAGAATTTTGATGTATCCAACGTTTTTTTTTTACTTCTCAGGTTCTCGGACTTTTGAAGAAAGATTGGTTAAAGTTTGACAATAGTATTCCAAATTCATTTTAATGTTTTTTTTTTTATCCAAAGTTTGAAGCTAAAAAAAAACAGATTATATAATTGAACATGATTTGGCACTGATTCACATGCAAATATCCCTTTATTATGTACGCACGTATCCCTTGATTGTGTATGTGTTTTTATCTATTTCGAAGAGTTATTGAATATGATAATCGATGATTGGGTTTTCAGCTTTTGAATAATAGATAGACACAATGATCAATGGAATCTTTGATTGGAAAGCGAGAGAAAGATATTAGAAGAAAATGTATCCAATGATAGATAAGAAAAAACAACAACCTGGGTTTCCTTTTCATTCTACCCAAACTAGTAATATTATTTCTTCAGTCTTTTGATGCTCTGGATATGCATGATGAGAGACATGATATGTGATTCACCAGGGCTAATCAGCTGATGTTAAAAAACAAAATACCAACATATGCTCAGTAGGGTGTTTGCTCTTATCAAGTTCTCAGCAAATACTGCTGAAAAATTAAGTTTAAACAGCCTTGGGGAGGCTAAGGCATAAGCACAAAGCAAAGACAGAATTTTCCATCTGTAAGAAGACTGAAAACAGGATTTTGTTCGTTGGTCAAATGAAATTTTATTCCTTGAAACAAATGCTTCAAGGAATCTACTCACCATATAGGTAAAACCGAAATCGAGACAGTGAGTACGAAGGTAGAATGACGCTGTGCCAATTATGCCGAACTTGAGAGCCATGATCAAATTTATAAAGGAATAAAAATTGTTCCAAATATGTGATTTTTTTTTTAACTCTTGCGATTTTATCACGTTTTAATTAAAAAAAGAAAATGTAATGAGTATTTAGGACCAACCATAGATCAACAACCAAAGAAAAATCCATTATGTAGTAATAACAATAAATAAGTAGAATGACACTGTGCCAATTATGCCGAAATTGAGAGCCATGATCAAATTATTAAGAAATAAATATTGTTCCAAATATGTGTTTTTTTTTTAACTCTTGCGATTTTATCACGTTTTATTTAAAAAAACTGTAATGAGTATTTTGGACCAACCATGGACCAACAACCAATGAAAAATATTATGTAGTAATAACAATAAATAAACATGTAAAAGTTACTTATTTCAATTTCGAAGGCGATCTGGAAGGATGCAGTTATCATTTTATATATATATATATATATATATATATATATATATATATATATATATATATATATACATACACACACACATATATATATATATATATATATATATATATATATATATATATATACATATACTGTATATATATATATATATATATATATATATATATATATATATATATATATATATATATATATATATATATATATATATATATATATATATATATATATATATATAATTTCATTCGAAAATTTTCTAACTAGTCAAGCTGTAAGCCATTCAAAACCAAACAACATGAAATTGTAAGGCAAATATGTAACAAAGCCTTCACTGCATGGTATTTTACCATGTAATGTATTTCGGTTTATTTGCTGCATATACGATGCAACAAAAT
>NC_090746.1:91262342-91269842 GCF_036898095.1 Palaemon carinicauda
GCATACCAGCTTGAGCGTGTGAAGGAGGCGGCAGCTGCTGTTGAGAGGGTAGGAGGGCGTGCTATCGGGTCTATCACAGACAACCACAAGATAAACCAACAGTACTGTAAGCTGTTTGATTTTCAGGGTGATTGCCATGCCACAGCCAAGCATCCGCTTGGCAAAGAGCATGTCTGGTTTCTGCTTTTCGACACAGTGCATCTTCTGAAGTGCATCCGCAACAACTGGATCAGTGAGAAGTGCCAGAAGACTAGTCTTGACAATAAAATAACAGCATCATTTGCTGACATCATGAAACTGTACGAGTTAGAGAAAGGCAGCATTCTGAAGACTACTCCCCTCACTACATTTGCTGTTAACCCCTCACGACTTCCACTACAAAATGTGCAGCATGTCTTTAAAGTCTTCAATGAAAAGGTTGTGGCTTCATTGAAGCTCAGAGGGTGTCATGACATTGCTAAGTTCATCCAAATTCTTCTCAACTGGTGGAATTTAGTGAATGTATCTGAGAATGAGCTGTTGAGGATTCCCAGTCAACCAGCCTGCGAACTTTCCAGTTGATTTTCCAAGAGGATTTTTCAGGATATGAAGAAAATCGAATCAAGTGTTTCACCTATGACACCAAGAATGCACTAGTGCAGACTATACAGGGACTGATTGCTGTTTGCTGCTACTTGTCCAGAAACGTTGACTTACATTATGTCTTGCCGCATGAGATCCAGAGTGACCAGCTTGAGGGGGAGTTCTTAGTCTACCATCAATCAACTAGTGCAAATTCTTGCATGACCACTGAGGCTGTGCTCTCTGTATGCAAGCAGCACCTCACGAGATTTGCTGCCGTAAACTTCCAGTCCATCGATGTACACCCTGTGTCAAAGGAACATACCTGCTTGGGGACTGGAATTGGCTTAGAGGATACAGCAGCCTCTATTGAGAGGTGTACCACAGATGTAACACTGACTGTGAATGAAGAGTGCTGTGCGGCTTATGTGGCGGGTGGCTTGAGATGAAGTGCGCGGACCACCAGCGCCGAGGAAACTCTTGTGACCAATGATGTTAAGGACTTTATCGAGACAGTGTCCAGAGGTTCCCTAACGACTCTACATATGTGCACTTTTGATTTTGTCAGATGTGGACTGTGTTTCATCAAGGAAGCCTGTCAACGTTCCTGATGCCAGAAAAGACTGATGGAGATCTTGTTGACACTAGCCAGCTTCAGTGGGATTGACATTATCTGTCCCAAGATGTTCCATCGTCTGGCAAATGTTTTTTTTAAATGGACTCCACAACCTAGAGAAAGATCAAAGGAAGAATGCATTTCTTCTCCAGACCTTTGTAAAGAAGACCCGGCTTGCTGATTAATCACTGTAGTCTGGTAAGCTTTTGCTTCTATGTCTGTTTATTTGTATGAATGTTTATTTGTTTGCACTCACAAAGGTTTAGCTATAATACATTTTTTTAAATGCAAAAAACAGCAACTTGGGTTTCTTTAAAGTGTCCACTATCCTCATACAATATACATATTAACTCCGGTTAAAATTGGTTTTTCTAAGCATAGCAGAGCCTCAAAAAATAATTTCTTATTTCACTATAAAAGTTTATTTCAACTTATACTGCATTGAATAAGTTAATAGTTGATATATTGGTCCTATATACAATGTTAGGTTTCTAATTTTGATATATTTGCCCAATATAAAGTGTTAGGTTAGAAAGAAAATAATGGCCTCAGCTATCGGAGCCAGTTAACTGGTGTCCACTTCCTGTGTAATAGTAGACCTTGACATATATATATATATACATATATATATATATATATATATATATATATATATATATATATATATATATATATATATATATATATATATGTGTGTGTGTGTGTGTGTGTGTGTGTGTATGATTACATAGCAGGGAAAGTTACCATTTGAATTCTTGACCTTTTATACATAATTGTGGGAGTAGGGTAACTAATACTAAATATGACAAGCCAATATATTTTCGAGAAATTATCGCGAAACCTTCTCAGTAGTCTTAGACCTTCAGTCGGAAAACATTTATCAAATATTTGTCTATTGGAAGAAAAATGTATTTGGCAATAATATTCACGAGCTATAATGATAAGATAATTTATCATCTCTTAATAGCTGTATCCTGAGAGACCTATTAAAAAAACCTGCATCACACTAATCCCCTCCCCCCATACAGGATGGCATTCTTGCAGGGAATAGTTTAAAAATTAAGGAATTATAAACCTACATATTCATACGAGTCCTTTTCACCACATGTGAGCTATTGGCTGGCACATACGATGTATATAATTAGGTGATGTATATTCAGGGCATTCTAACTCTAACTATTTTAATCCTGGCTACTGATAATCAACTTAACAGTTTTTCCTCAGCCACCCATTACCTCTGTTGTAAAGACCTAATTGGTTCAGTTTTATTTCATTAGCACGAGCGTGTGTTTTGGATCCATTTGTAATGTTTTTTGACTAAAACGTAAATTAATTTTTATAAATGTTCTACATTGGCCACAAATATGTCATATGGTTAGAATACTGTCACATTCACTGCAAATGGGAGCTATTTTAAGAGGAATGCTCAGTTTTAAAAACCTATGGGTCAATTTCGTATGGCAAACACTAATCTTACCTAAATGAGTTCCGTACTTTTGTCTTTCTTCCTTGGAGAAGAAATAGGCTTGATTTGTTTCATTTTAGGAAACTGTGATTTATTATTCCAAATAGTAAGCCATTTTAGTACAATAAAATACTTTAGTGTTATCAAATAATCCTTAACGGGGAGTTTAATGTCTAGTTGTGGTGAATTAATGTCGTATTTAACAGCGTCATCTGCTGTTCCATTACCATCAACTAAAAAATGGGCCGGAATCAAGCATTTTCCATTATTTACCACTTTGAAATAGAAATTTGTTAAGGAGCTCTTTAATTTGTCCTACCATTTGATTTCTTTGTGTGGAACCTTCCAGGGATTCCGTGGATTTGTTTAAATCTTAATAAATAATAATCTGAAGATTCATCCAATCTCCATATGTCTTAACAATGTTGATTATTAGTAAAACTGCTGATAGCTCAGAAGTAAACACTGATGTTTCACTAGGTAATGAGAAATGAATAATTAATTGTTTTTTTCTGAGGATACTGTAGGACAGATAGCACCCCTCAAAGATTTAGAGCCCTTGGTATATATTGCATATTGAGGTTTTTCTTGAGAATATGTTCCGAGGGATATTGGTTTTAGTGACTCGAAGTATGATTTGATTTTTTTTCCTTCACAATAAATGAAAAAGAAGGAGGCATATTGTTATCTTCTTCGTGGTACAAAATGGAAGCAAAAGGTTCATCCGAACGTTTGCAGATTGTGATAGCCTATTTGCTCTATATGGGCTTATGATTATCTATAGATACATCTCTTTGTTTGAAGATTTTTCTTTTTTCTTTTTCTTTTTGTAAAATTGCTGGAGAGGATATTCAAAGCACTTTGCATTGTTACGAAATATCGATGTAATAAATAAGGTGGCTAAATAAAAAAAAAATCACATGAGACAAATCATAGGAAGGGCCAAACTTTCATGCCTCGAGTGTAGATTGAATCTAAAGACCTTGAAAGTAAAATCTCCTCAGGAGACGATTACCATTCAATACTATGTAGCTAAAAGGTCTGGAAATTCTTTGGGTGGTTTAATGCAAAAGTATCTAATGCCTAATAAAATAATTTCATTGTTCTCACATGACTTTATATTAGTTTATATGCCACTTACGTTGAGGTAAGAGAAAATATACGTTATTCGGCTGTCTTCTAATAGTTTAAGCTGTAAATAGTTCATAAAGTCCTGTTAATATTACATACAGATTTATTCTAATCTAAACTAGTTTATGGATGAAAGTTTTCTTTTTCCTACTCATTCTTTATCATATCAAATTGGGAAAAAATAATTCCATTTTTTTTTACTCTAAATGAATTAATACAATGATGAAAAAGTTTCAGAAAAATCAAATCAAATAATGAAATGTATATTTTATGGAAAATCTGTCCCTAACACTTTTTTAGGTTACACGTGATATTACCTAATCTATGAGTAAAATTACCAACCACATTAAGTTTTTGGAAATAACATATATCAACTAAGATAGGCAGTAGCCAATATAGTTAGAAGTAAAAGTTGAATAAATGTTAGAAAACTATAGGTGTATGATTAAAAACTTGTTTATCACTACTTCATGTACAATTTACATAACACTATTTGTTTAGTTAGCAAGGACCATTTTCTACACGCACATTTCTCATATTTTTGTCGCTCGTAATCTAGCATTGCTTATGTTTCTTATTAGTTTCACTACTAGTTCTTCCAAACACTCATCAGAATGTTTGCCACTCGCAGTAATATTTGAATTTGTAAAAGAGGGCGCCAATCCCTCTGTTAATTCAAGATTATAACCATGACGGCTCAGTTTCTTTTTTTTGTTTTTCTTGTAACCACTGAATACAATATCCGTGTAGTAATAATTGCAAGATCTAGAATATTGTAAAATATATAAACAGGCCAACAACTGATATGGTATTTTGTGGAATAATGCTATTTGGGCAATTGTATCTACTTTATATTTAGTTGCATTACAATACTTATCTTTTTCTGGGTTCTTTTTTCCCTCCCTTTATAACCGAAGCAGAATGATAACGTGAACTGGCTTTGGTTTATTGCCATTATTGTTTCCTTATTCTTTATGTCATGTAGATGACCTGTCTATGGCTTTGTGTGAAGTGGACTTTTTCATTGGGCTCTATTAATTGTGCCATTAGGGTTTAGAGAATAAAAGGTCTTATCATGCGCTCCTTAAGCCAGAGAAAAACTTGTGCTGCCATATACCGCTAGAATTCCTTACAAGACTACATGATAGCCCCTTTTGGGTACTAGATTTACATTACAATTCTCTGTTGACTGCATTAAATAGTAGTATAAAAGAACACAAAATTAGAGTGAATAAAGTAATATGTGGCGGGCGAGAGGACTTGTCAGACAAATACGCTGGTCTTGAGCCTTCTCTGTAGGTGTATAATGCACCAATGCTGTCATTTTTTCTTTTTCAGCATGCTAAGGGGTTCATCTATAATTCAAATTCCATAAAAGGACTGTGGGAGTGAATGCCACATTGTTCTCTTTTTTGAGTAACATCTTTCAAATCATATGCGGCACCAAACTTTACATTTCATGGAACCTTCAATGAGGGACGAATCGAGCAAACTCCACACTAGACATTCACGATAAGTGGGCAGGATTATAAAAAAAATGACTGCTTAGCCCATTGTAGAAGTAAAAGTTGTATCTATAGCAATAACAACAACAAAAATTAAATTATTTTAGAAAAAAAATTGAAATTTTCAATAGATTAAGGAAAGTCATGAAGTGTCAATTACTGTATATGCAATGTGATTTCATTTCCAAAAGCATTCAAAATGACTGTTTGGTTCTTCTAGAGTTAGGAAAACATTAGATAGTTTCCGTAAAGACTTGCTTGCTTTTATTACAATGAAATAATAGGCTGTTTTTATAAAGTAAAGGACTAGAAGTGAAAATATTGTCATATTTCGATGAAAGTTTAAGATCTACATATTCACCAATAAAAGGGTAATAACAGTGCAAGGAGAAACAGGGATATCAATCTTAAGTTTAAAAATGCGTTTTAAAATTCATATATGTGAATATTATGTGCTGCTTTACAACTGAAGTTTATGCATGACAGACGATAATAGATTGATTCTGACATATTCAGGCCGTGAGTATACCACGTAGAATCTGAAGTTTATCATATTAGCAATGTATCTTCATTATGCAGAACCGTACATAGGAGTCTCTGTGGCTTTTTGAAAGTCCCTAATATCATGAAAAGAGCTTTGTATTCTGAGTTCTATTTTCTATATTTTCTTTTATATAAATTCACAAGAAAATATAGAAGTACAAATTTCTAAGTAATTCCCACTATGATGTTCAATGTGATAGATATGAAAAAGAAAAGAAATATGTCTCTCTCTCTCTCTCTCTCTCTCTCTCTCTCTCTCTCTCCTCTCTCTCTCTCTCTCTCTCTCTCTGTGAATTAGTTAATAACTTATATAAAAAAGGTTCATAGGTGTTGTGCAAATAAGTGTAAAATAGGTCATGAAAATATTTTTTTTTTTCATTAATCTCCCATGTTATGGTGTGGAAACCATGAATGAGAAAACCTTAGCAACCATCCTAATTGATCAAACGTTAGCAACAAGTTGTTTGGGAAACTCTCCAGAAACTGATTGAATAGTGCAATCAAGTTGTATAGACCAAGATATCATATTTTTCTTTCCATGATTATGTATAAAAAAAAAGATCAGTAACACAGAAGGAAAGATGAGCTCATACAGAGAGAGAGAGAGAGAGAGAGAGAGAGAGAGAGAGAGAGAGAGAGAGAGAGAGAGAGAGAGAGAGAGAGAGAGAGAGAGTCCAGGATGTCATCCGCCGAATACCATATAAAAAAAAACTGTTGCAACTCAGGCAAAGAGCCAAATGTCCCACGCCGCATTTTTATTCAGCAATATTTTCAAGTTATCGTCAGTAAATTTCGAAAACAACGACTACATAAAAGCTGTTGGGAAACATTAGTTTCTGCTCAAAGCTAAATGGCAATAAACAAATTAAAACACTCTAAAAATTTAGTAGTATATAAACAAACGTAAAACCATTAACCTGAGTAAATGCAGCGGGAAAATGGAACTAATATGATGCTTTTCGTTAAAAAGCGTATGGTGACATTAAATAAATATATATATATATATATATATATATATATATATATATATATATATATATATATATATATACATATATATATATATATATATATATATATATATATATATATATAGATAGATAGATAGATAGATAGATAGATAGATCGATAGATATATATATATATGTATATAAATATATGTATATATACACACATGTATATATATATATATATATATATATATATATATATATATATATATATATATATATATATATATATATATATTTACTAAAATGTTGTTCAACTGCCTCTATAGATTTTATATTGATTTGATTTACTGCAACCAACTTTGCGTTGGTTACACTTAACCTTTGACTTTCAAATTTTTCAATGGAAGACCTTTTCAGCTATCGGAAATAGTTGATTACAAACACACGCGCACACAACTCTCAAACACATACACACACACACACCTACACGCACACACACACACACACACATATATATATATATATATATATATATATATATATATATATATATATATATATATATATATATATGTGTGTGTGTGTGTGTGTGTGTGTGCATGTGTGTGTACGTATGTAGCACCCACACGTGTTTATCATTATTCGGTGGGTGGAATCCATCAATTCATATTTTTTCTTCATAGCTCTTGGCTTGTCTTGGGAAGAATTGGACGTCAATCCCTCTCC
>NC_090746.1:91277342-91307342 GCF_036898095.1 Palaemon carinicauda
CTAGCTTGTCTTCCCGTTAAGATCCTTATCAGCCTACCATATTTGGTGACCACACGAGTGACCAAGCCCCCACTATCTCTCCGTTCCCAGCTTCGCCCTACCCTTTGATGATGTCACTCAATCGCTCTGAATCTTCTTTAACACAGCAATAATGAAACTCTCGGCCCCCCCCCCCCCCCAGCAGAGAAGCGTTTTCCTGCTTTAATGTTGCGAAGTCAATGTTCGTATCAAGGGCGTGACTCACTTAAGCAGGAAAGTAGACTATGTTCTCTCGGGAATCTACGAGGAAACTTCCCCGTAAATCTCTGATTGGCTTTGCGACCAATAGGACTCTGAATTAGAGTATAACTGGCTAAAAACATACCTCTTTGAGCAGTTCTCACCATTCTGAGCCACCCATACAGCTAAGATTTTTCAGCTCTTTCAACGACCATTCGGGGGCCAAAAGGCTTCGTTCACCCTCAAGGAAACTATGAGTATCACTTGCCTGTAACCTGCCGCCTTCAGCTCTCCTCGGAAAGTGAAATAACTCGTGTCCTTTGGGTAAGACGCCTACCTGAACTGATATGCTCCACCATTCCTGATGTCAGTACCTTGCCCATAAATGGCCGGATGACCAAAGTCGACACCCTAATGGATAGCCATTTCCACACCTTCAAGACCTAAATCAACGCCTCCGCTCCTGACGAAGAGGAAAACCATTCAACACAGAACGAACTTCACGTGAATACGGTAGGATGCAGACGCCCGCCCTATAACATGCCTGGGCCACAAAAACCCTGCCTACCACCCAGATATGCCACCCCACCCCCCTCACGCCCAAACCAACTACCTCTACAGCTACTAACTGATGTCAATTGACCATAGTTATGCTACTACAACTCCAGACACAGGGCTGTTGCAAAGAAATAGGTCGACAGGTGTCAGTGGTCAAAAGACTCATAAGTACACAATTGCTGTCACTAATGTTTTCTTTTTATATTATGCAGGTATTGCTGTATGGTTTTTGGTAGACTATGGTGCTTGCCGTTCCATTCTACCAATGTCACTCTCTAGGACACGTCATAGTCATTCTAATCATTCTAAGTCTGCTGATGTCAGCCTAGTAGCTGCCAACACATCTGAGATACCCACCCATGGGTACGAGACTCTTACAATATCGTTTGGAAGCTCTAAATACTATTGGAAGTTTCTCGTTGTTGAAGCAACATTTCCACTCACTGGTAGATGTGACACATCGATGTTTAGTCAATCCAGACTCATACTTGTCGACACCTCTTTAACCTACCCCATCCGACCTCGCACTCCACATCAGCCGAGCCATGAATGCCCACGATTACCTGTTCACGTTCTACTCGGAGGTCTTCTGACCAGAACTTCACTAACACCCCTTGGTTCAGGCCAAGTAAAATATTTATCACTATCAAGACGATTGAACCTCCAGTGTTTGCCATATTCAGGTGTCTGGCCTGGATTGTTTGGCAGCAGCTAAACGAACGTTCCATGGATAGGAAAAAAAAAATAGGCCTTTGCCAAAAGGACTCTAGGCTATCATCCTGAAAAAAGATAGCTCTCTGCACCCTTGTGATTATTATAGTCATCTAAACAACAAAACCAGATCATTACCACTTCCTTAACATCTCCGATGTTACCTCCTGCTTGTACGAATCGAAGGTGTTCTTAATTCTCGATTCCCTGAAGGGGTATTGTTAGATGCTCATGAACCCAGAAGAAATCCACAAGACTGTCATCACCACCACGTTCGGGACATACACATGAAATTTCTCCCTTTTTTGCTTTCACAATGCTAGGGGCACTTTTCAAAGTCATATGGATGGCATCTTATGGGACCTCCCCTTCTACCCATGCTACGAGGATGGCATAGTTATGTTCTCTTCCTCCAAAGAAGAGTGCCTCTATCCCCTACTCACTATTTTCGACCACCTACAACAGAAAGGCCTTGTAGTTTGGTACGACAATTGATGTGTGCATGAATGAATTCAGTGTGTTTGAAGGCGAAGCTATCATTAAAAAATCAAGAGATGGAGAGCCCCTGGATACGATGAAATAACTGCTGAGATGATATTGGTAGAAAAATGTAGTGACTCCCAGAATACTTTCAAGATTATTTTGTAGAATGTGGAGTGATAAATGAAAGCTAGGATCGTTGGTGTAAATGGCGAAAAAAGAAAGATCTGACTGATTGCAACAATTAGAGGCATCACACTTACGTCAGTTGTCATAAAAATATATAGTATACTCATTCTAAAGGGAGTAGAGAGAAAGATTAATAAAAATCTGAGATATAAGCATCAAGGTTTGGAAAAGGTAGAAGTTGTACTGACTACATTTTGATTTTTTAGATATGTGGTACAGCAATGAGTAGAATATATAAATCCACCTTTGATAGCATTTGTGGACTATGAAAAAGCTTTAGAAAGTGTCTACCGACCAGTTTTGTGGAGAGTCCTGCGTTATTATGGAGTTCCTCTTAAATATCTAAATTTGATTAAGTCTGTTTAAAAGCCTAGCAAGTGCAAAGTTAATGCTAGTGAATTCCTAGACATATCTAGTTTCTAATGAACAGTGGAGTACTCCAAGGGAATGTGTGGTCACGTATGTTGTTTATCTCCCCCTTGAATATTGTAATGCATAGAACATTTGGGGATGGTGGATGAAGTATTGACTGTAATGGTAACATGAATTTAGCTGACCTATAGTATGCTAATGATGCTGTTCATTTTAACAGAACACCAAAGGACTTGCAAAGCTTGCTTACCAGAAAGCATGAAATATCACATGAGGTTAGACTTAAGATAAATAGAAGAAAGACAGAGATGATGACAACGGAATATGCAATGGAGGCTGAAATATCATTAGAAGGAGAAAGGATCAATGAGGTGGAATCATTTAAATATTTAGCAACTATAATCTTTAATATACGATCTTTAGAATTTTAGTTTAATGGAAGATTGAAAAAAGTAAATCAGGCAATGGGTAGACTAAGTAAAATTTGGATATCAAATCGCCTGCAATTACACATAAGAAATTAGTTTAGTGAGATCGGTGTTACTGTATGGACATAAGCCGTGGTATGACAATGATACAATATCCAACAAATTTTGTAGATTTGAGAACAAAGCCCTCAGAAGAATATTGGGAGTTGAATAGCAGGGCAAGATTAGAAATGAAACTATTAGACAGATTACTCGATAACCATATGGGGGTGATATCATGGTGAGGGGTAGATGGAGATGGCTTGGGCATGCTTTTCGCACTCCCCAAGAGAGATTAGTTCACCAAACTTTCAATTGGGCTCCACAAGGTACTATAAGAGTTGGAAGACCCAGGCCTTCATGGCAGAGGACTATGATACGAGAGGTAGGAGAGGATGAATGGAGAAGTATTGATTAAAACGCTCAAGATAGCGACAACTGGCGAAATCTAACCGAGGTCCTCTAAGTCTACAGACGTGGGAAGGAGATGATGATGATGCTTATTAAATCGTCATAGAATGATGCAAACTGGTGATTTTTTTTTTCTATAGAATATGAAAGTACGACACTTTGTCTCATACTACAGGGGGATGGCGATGCTTAAAGAAATAACTGCTGTACTGATAAGACTTAATTGTAGGAGCATTTAGGAATTCAATGAGAGGAGGTTTATATTAATGATTCTGAGACGACCGTCTTCAATGTTACAACAAAAAATAAAGATCTTATTAAATTGGGTGAAGCTTCGACATTCTATTGAGAAAAACATCTGCAAATCGTTCAGTTGTGAGGGGATGATGGCCCGCTTCAAGGAAATGTTATGTGCTAACACTCGTTCACTGTTACTCTCTCGACTTTCTCAAATATTTCATTTGCTTGTTTTTAATGTTCAATTATTAATGTTCAGCTTAAATTAGATCCACGAGATTGCCCATTACCTATTTATCGCAATAAAAAAATATATCCTTATGCAGTGGCGTAGGAGCATTTTTGGCAGGCTGGGGTGTGCTAAAATTTGAAAGGGTTCTGTCTGTGTGGGATCCCGATTGGTTGATTTAAAATCTAAAAATAAATTCTGAATTCGACAAGTATATGTGCAGGGGACTTTAAATGAATTTATAGAATCTAATCTTGCCCAACCAGATGCATAGTGTCGAATCCTTGCCGAGACAAAAGCATTTATCATAAATGAATTACTGGTGGATATACATTCCCAAGGGTAAAATTTTACAATAAACTCTATTTAGATTGATATTTACACTCATTAATATATATATATATATATATATATATATATATATATATATATATATATATATATATATATATATATATATTTATTTATCTATTTATTTATTCATTTATTTGTTTAACAGATTCTTGTAACCTATATTGAACCAAGAAACAGTATTCCTGACATGCATACTTCACTAAGGGAATGATGATAAGGTTTATTTTACAACTGATTTACACTCTGGAACGCCCTTATTCACAAAAACAAATTCGCAGGTGGATGACGCAATAGTCACGCGTTGTCGAAGACACAGAAATGTGACTATTTTCTTTTTCAATACTCGATATCTCTATGTTGAATAAGCTGATTATAAGAACATCAAATTACACCTTGGTCATGCACCTTTTGGCATATAACTATCACTTCCTAAATGATATAAATCTGCTAGGAAAAATTATTTTCTCCATTCAAGGAAATTTCATTTGGCAGCGCTGTCTCAAACTTTTCCCACCAACATGAACTATGCTGAGGATTGTTACCTTGGTCACTTGTATAGGAACATGACTTAGAATCCATGTGTTCTGATGATGAAAGGAAGTAATAAACACTTATATAAGTAAATTCACGTTGCTTCCGATAGCATATGAAAAATTCACATCATTTCCTGATAAAAATATTAATTCCTAACAAGGAAGCGATTGTTGGACAATTTAGCAACTACCAATTCTCTAGCCTCTATCTTCCTACCGCACTTTTTTGACACACGTGCTTTTCAAATATTTGACTATATTATTTACGACAAGGTACCTCTGATGCCATCTATTGTCGGTAAAGTATAATTTGTTCCGATGTTTGGGAGGGAGGGAGGGAAGTATGCCTTTCGGGATATTGTTATTCTACGCATATTTTACAAACGATACATGTCATTACATGAAATATATCAATTATCTTCTGTTTTCATGGAAAAGGTAATTGAAAATCAGATAAAATAACTGTAATTTCTTTAATTTCTAGTCGATTTCAGTACATGTGGCACATTCTGGCATCACCCCCCACCACCCGCCTGACCCCCAAATGTAATTGAACTAACGATTGTTTGCTGAGGAAATATTTCTGTGATATTTATTGGGATATTTTTATTTTCCAAAGAATTAAGTTGTGGCCAGGCAACAAGAAGCATTACGGTCCCGTGCGTTTCTTTTGTAGTAATTTTGTGCCTAAATAGCTAAGGAAATGAAGTTTTAAAATTATAATGAGTGGATGATGGGGGCAATTGGCAATTTTGTACTCTACTGCTAAGGCCATCTATTGGACATGAAAATAGATAATTTGTAGAGATCTTTAATCCTTGCATTCTGGAACCTTCCATGACGTCATTTTCGTTTAAAACATAGACCAAAAATATCCTACTTAATTGGAACTGGATATAATTTATACTTCCCACATATATTTCTGAATAAGGGATCAGTTTTGTTTCAGAGGACATGAAAGGGGCCAAGAAAAATGAGTGAATTTTATTATTAAAAATTGCCCGGGGAACAATGAAGAATTTTATAGTATCAGTAATAGAATTGCTGGATCGATAATCAAACTAAATATAAAAGAGCTATAAAAGAAGTATCATTCAAATTTATTCACAAAAAAAAAAAAAAAAAAAAGAGGTAAAAAGAGAAACGCTTTAAGTAAAATCTGTTGATATCTTTAAAACATCAGACTTTCTTTGCATTTGTTTTGGTTGATTTCTATGGCAAAGTCGATCAAATGAAGTAAGTAGAATCAGCTGTAGAAAAAATTTTGAGAAGGCAAAGAAACGACAGAAGAATTTCCCGAAAAAAAAAAATATAAAAATCCTGATACCGCTAGTTTTATAAAATCACCATAGAAAATGGACATGAGAAGCCCATATGTTAAGTCGAAAAATTAATAAATCTTATTTTCAGTAAAAAAAAAAAATTATATAGTTCAGGTCGTAATATAAAAAAAGATTAAGTCATGTGACAATAGTTATGGGAAGTAAAATTTATCTTTAAGGAAAGAAAAAAAAATAATATTAAGGAAGAAAATAAAAACTCCTATAATGAGAGAAATATATGATTAGGTTAGTATAGCAATACAAAATAGGTGAAAATGGTAACATGACGAAATGGAAGCAAGAAAAAAAAAAAATGAATATTATTTGATAAAGTTTGTATTTGAATCAGAAAATGAGGTAGGTGGAAAGCACCATAACTATAAAGGAGAATTTAGAAATAATGGAAATATCCAAGTCAGGTTAAATAAAATTAGCACAACAATCCAAAACAAAATGCAAACTAAATACAAAAAACATTCGTAAACAAAATCAGAGTAAAATTAAGAAAAAACTAAACAAAGGAATAAACATCAAATTAATGAAAGGAAGACTTTAAATATGGTGCCAATATATGTTTCTTAAGTCAAAAGTTTAGAACATACCCAGAGTATGGACTACATAAGGTTTAGGACATCCCTGAAGTGTAAGGCACATACGACTTTAGCCACGCTGATACGCAGAATATATATATATATATATATATATATATATATATATATATATATATATATATATATATATATATATATATATTCAATGTATATATATATATATATATATATATATATATATATATATATACATTTAGAAATATATGTATATATATATATATATATATATATATATATATATATATATATATATATATATATATATATATGTAAATATATATACATATATATTTATGTGTATATAATTTATATGTGGTGGGGTCAGGGATTGGGTCAGTCATACGAAGAGAATAAGAAGAAGTTTTGTAAAGAAGTGAAGAGAGTAAGGAAGGCTGGCTCAAGAATTGAAGAGACAGTGAAAGATGGAAATGGAAGGTTGTTAAAAGGAGAGGAGGCAAGGAAAAGGTGGGCGGAATATTTTGAAAGTTTACTGAATGTTGAGGATAATAGGGAGGCAGATATAATTGCTGTTGCAGGTGTTGAGGTGCCGGTGATGGGAGATGAGAATGAGAGAGAGATTGCAATAGAGGAAGTGAGGAGAGCACTAGATGAAACGTGAGTAGGAAAAGCATCTGGTATGGATGGTGTGAGAGCTGAGATGCTGAAGGAAGGGGGTGTGACTGTACTTGAATGGTTTGTGAGATTGTTTGATATGTGTTTTGTGTTGTCAATGGTACCAGTAGATTGGGTTTGTGTATGTATTGTACCACTATATAAGGGTAAGGGAGATGTGCATGAGTGTTGTAATTCAAGAGGTATTAGTTTGTTGAGTGTAGTTGGAAAAGTGTATGGTAAAGTAATGATTAATAGGATTAAGGATAAAACAGAGAATGCAATCTTAGAAGTACAGGGTGATTTTAGAAGAGGTAAGGGTTGTATGAATCAGATTTTTACAGTTAGGCAGATGTGCGAGAAATATTTAGCAAAAGGTAAGGAGGTGTATGTTGCGTTTATGGATCTGGAGAAAGCGTATGATAGAGTTAATAGGGAAGCAATGTGGAATGTGATGAGGTTATATGGAGTTGGTGGAAGGTTGTTGCAAGCAGTGAAAAGTTTCTACAAAGGTAGTAAAGCATGTATTAGAATAGGAAATGAAGCGAGTGATTGGTTCCCGGTGAGAGTGGGGCTGAGACAGAGATGTGAGATGTCGCCGTGGTTGTTTAACTTATATGTTGATGGAGTGGTGAGAGAGGTGAATGCTCGAGTGGTTGGACAAGGATTAAAACTGGTAGACGAGAATGTTGTTGTTTGCGGATGATACTGCACTGGTTGCAGACAGAGAAAAGAAGCTTGACCGACTAGTGACAGAATTTGGAAGGGTGTGTGAGAGAAGGAAGTTGAGAGTTAATGTGGGTAAGAGTAAGGTTATGAGATGTACGAGAAGAGAAGGTGGTGCAAGGTTGAATGTCATGTTGAATGGAGAGTTACTTGAGGAGGTGGATCATTTTAAGTACTTGGGGTCTGTTGTTGCAGCAAATGGTGGAGTGGAAGAAGATGTACGTCAGAGAGTGAATGAAGGTTGCAAAGTGTTGGGGGCAGTTAAGGGAGTAGTAAAAAATAGAGGGTTGGGCATGAATGTAAAGAGAGTTCTATATGAGAAAGTGATTGCACCAACTGTGATGTATGGATCGGAGGTGTGGGGAATGAAAGTGATGGAAAGACAGAAATTGAATGTGTTTGAGATGAAGTGTCTGAGGAGTATGGCTGGTGTAGCTCGAGTAGATAGGGTTAGGAACGAAGTGGTGAGGGTGAGAACGGGTGTAAGAAATGAGTTAGCAGCTAGAGTGGATATGAATGTGTTGAGGTGGTTTGGCCATGTTGAGAGAATGGAAAATGTCTGTCTGCTAAAGAAGGTGATGAATACAAGAGTTGATGGGAGAAGTACAAGAGGAAGGCCAAGGTTTGGGTGGATGGATGGAGTGAAGAAAGCTCTGGGTGATAGGAGGATAGATGTGAGAGAGGCAAGAGAGCGTGCAAGAAATAGTAATGAATGGCGAGCGATTGTGACGCAGTTCCGGTAGGCCCTGCTGCTGCCTCCGGTGCCTTAGATGACCGCAGAGGTAGCAGCAGTAGGGGATTCAGCATTATGAAGCTTCATCTGTGGTGGATAACGGGGGAGGGTGGGCTGTGGCGCCCTAGCAGTACCAGGTGAACTTGGTTGAGTCCCTTGTCAGGCTGGGAGGAACGCAGAGAGTAGAGGTCATCTTTTCGTTTTGTTTCATTGTTGATGTTGGCTACCCCCCAAAATTGGGGGAAGTGCCTTGGTATATATATATATATATATATATATATATATATATATATATATATATATATATATATATATATATTTATATATATATATATATATATATATATATATATATATATATATATATATATATATATATATATATACTAGGCAGTATATGTTAGCAATCCATATACTGTATGCCAATGGTTCTACGAGTATAAGTGGATATGAGCAACCTGGTGAACTAACTAGAACTTTGGATGTAGAGGCATTCCCCCCTAAATATCGATGAAGTCACTGGCTGCAGGGTAACAGATTGGGTGTAGGGCTATAGACAAGATGTCTCTTCGGCTTTTACTCACGATGCCTGTCGGATTATCTTACTAGAATCAGTATGGACCGGCAGGGATTACTTCCCTTAGTTAGATACGTACTGCACATAACAAGGAACTGGCTATCCTGTGATGAATTTAGTCAATAAATCCTCTATGGATTTAATCAGTCTATGTAAGGAGATAGTGAGAGAATGACCCTCTGTCCTGGACGTAGAGGGGTTACTAAGAATCTCCCGGCTTATAAATACCCCAAAAAACTGAACATTGGTAATTGGAATGTCAGAATCACGAATCGGCTTGGGAAGTTACAGCAAGTGGAGAAGGAAGTCATGAAATATAGATGTGATATTTTGGTCGAATGTGAAACACATTGTATGGGGATTTTGGAGTTGGAAGAGAAGGGATAAGTGGGATAATGACACCAAGAGCAGTAAAGCCATTAACGGAATGGAGAGCTGTAGATAATAGAATATTTATTGCAAAGTTTAAATCAAAGTAGTATAATATGAATATTATACTTTGCTATGCACCAACAAATAATTTATTTAAAGAAAGGAAGGTGAATGCTCTGAATAACTGCACACTGTAATAGTTGAGATCCCAGCGATAGATATGTGATTGCCGACTTCAATGCTAAGGATGGAAGGAATAATCAAGGTATAGAGAATTTGATGGGTGGTGAAGGTCTTGGCAAAGTTACAAATGAGAATGGAGCACACTTTATAAGTTTTGCCAAATAAACAATCTTCCTATCGGAGGTACTCCTTTCCAGTAGAAGGACATCCACAAATATACCTGGACTTCACCATGGGATAATTGAAGAAATAAAAAAGATCACATAGCTATCAATAAGAAAAAAGGAAGACTGAGAAATGTAAGTAGCTATAGTGCTGCAGACATTGGTAGTGATCATCAGCTCTTCATTACCACAATGAATGAATACTAAAAGTACACATCAGAAATGTACATGGAATACCTAGGTTTGATACAACTAAGCTTCTAGAAGATGGGCACAGAGAAACATTTGCAATTGAATGTAGTAATATTTTTTCAGTCTTAGAGAGCTTAAGAGACGAAGAGCAGATAATTAAGGCAGAATACTAAAATTCCAATATTGATAGTGAGGTCAAAAGTAAGGCCAGGAAGGATTGGTGAAAATATTTAGACAGGAAAGCAGATGAGTCTGTCAGAGCTATGGATTCAGGGAGTGGCCAATTTTGAAGGAATTGCCGATATGATTATTAAATGAATCTCTACTGGGGCAAAAAATAAGAAGAAGCATATACCCCTCAAAAAGAGAGATGAATCTTTTATAATAACAGGAGATGAAAAAAGGAAAAAATGGGCGTTTCACTTAAATAAGATTATGAATAGGAGATATGAAGATAATAATTTGATCGATATACCTGAAGCTAAGGAACACCTTGATGTGCCCATAAATGAATTCAGCGTGTTTGAAGTCGAAGCTGTCATTAACAAAGTAAAGAGATGGAAAGCCCCTCATACGGGGGAATAACTGCTGAGGTGATTTTGGCCGAAAATGAAGTAACTCCTAAAATATTTAAAAGATTATTTTGTAGAAGGTGGGCATGGAGAGGCAAAACTTGATGAATGGGAGCCAGGGGTGTTAGTGAAAATGACAAAAAAGGAGATCTGACTGATTGCAATAATTACAGTCATCACATTTACGTCTAAAGAGACTGGAGAGAAAGATTGAGGAAAATCTGAGAGATTAACAAGCAGGGTTTCTAAAAGGTAGAAGTTGTACTGACCAAAATTCTATTTCAAGACATTTTGTACAGCAATGTGTAGAATATAGATATACACTTTTGATGGTATTTGTGGACCATGAAAAAGTCTTTGTTAATGTGCGGCCGCCAATTTTGAGGAGCCCTTCGTTATCATGGAGTTCCTCTTGAGTATGTAAATTTGATTAAGGCTGTTTATGAGCATACCAAGTGCAAAGTTAATGTTAATAGAGTCCTATCAAAGGAAATTCTAGTAAAAAGTGGAATACTCATAGGAAATATGGTATCACCAATTGTTGTTTATTCTCTTCATGGATTTTGTAATATATAGATCAGTTGGGGGTGGCGGAGAAGGATTGGGGTGGATTGATAACAGGAAATTATCGGACATGGAATATGCTGATAGCACTGCCCTTATCAGCAAAATGCTACAATATTTACAAAGCTTGCCTACCAGAATACATTAAAAGTGTTATGTGGATGAAAGACAGAGATGAGAACAGAATATGCAATGGAGGATGAAATATCATTGGAAGGAGAAGTGATTAATGAGGTAGAATTATTTAAATATGTAGGAGCTCTAATCTCTGATACAGGGTCCTTAGAATTGTAGTATAATAAAATATTAAAAAAAAAAAAAATCATATAATGGCTTGACTAAGTAAAATTTGGAAATCAAATCGCTAGAAATTACATATAAAAATTAGGCTATATATTAGTTTAATGAGATCGGTGTATGGAAATGAGTCGTGGTAGGATAATGATGGAATATTTAACAGATTTTGTAGAGTTGAGAACAAAGCCCTCTGAAGAATATTAGGAGTTAAATGGCAGGACAGGACTAGAAATTAAACTATAGTAGAGATTACTAAATCTTTCACTAAAATCCAATTCTAATGACCCTGTATTGGAGATCATAGTTCCTAATACTTGAATGATTTCATCTCATTATTCTTTTCTCCTTCCAGTAATATTTCATCATCCATTGCATGTTCCGTTCTCATCATCTATATGTTTCTTCTATTCATCTTGAGCCCATCCTCTTGTGATATTTCATGCATTCTGGTAAGCAAGCATAGAAAATCCTTTGGAGTTCTGCTAATAAGAACAAAATCATCAGCATACTCCACCTCAGCAAATTTCTTATTACCAAACCAGTCCGATCTTTCTCCTCCATCATCTACTCTACATATACCTGAAAAAAATCTAAAAAAATAAAAAAACATAACTAAAGGAATTATCAACCGCAATGAAGGATAGGTATCAATCTTACAAGCACATTAAAATCCGAATAAAAAAAAAAATCATTTAACTATGAACACCTTTTCCTTAATTTTTAGCTGCGACTCCTCCCTAGTAATTCATCAGATAATGGGTGGATATGCCAGCGAGTTCTATATGTTTTTCCCTAGAGCAATTCTAGAATATGAATGATTATTATTATTATTATTATTATTATTATTATTATTATTATTATTATTATCAAAAGGTTCCTATTAGCACTAGGATTGCAACTTGACCAATAACAATAATAATGGATATTAAAAATCCACAGTTTCATATCGTTATATGTTGTAAAAACACATGAGCAATCGATTTTTTTTTTCGAAGTGCCTCTTCAGAAAAAGGCGGAAAAACTTTTACAAATGATCGTAGGCAAATTAAGAATATATGCTAATTGCAAGATAAAATTTACTAAACAACCAAAGTAATAATCGAAGATAAAGTAGCAGATTAAAATGAAAAGGCAGTTTTCCCACAACCTACAATCGCCTTCATAGGCATATAGCTAGTTATCGAGCAACAAGATAGTTACTATACTACCAAAGTAGTAATCAATGGTAAATTACCAGGATATATGAAAAAAGGCAGTTTTCCACCAAGTGAACACTCATCTTCATGTTGAAATAGCTAGTTACTTGGCAACAATATCGTTACTAAACAACCAAAGTAGTAATCAGAGATAAAATAAGAGATTGAAGGGAAAGAAAGCAGTTTCCAAACAAGGTAATACTAGTCTTCATATTTAAATAGCTCGTTGCCGGGGCAACAAGATAGTTACCAGACTACCAAAGTAGTAGTGAAAGTTGAATCAGTAGATTAATAGGATAAAAGGTAGTTTCCCAACAAGTGAACATTCGTCTCCATATACGAATAGCTCGTTGCCGGGCAACTAGATAGTTACTAAACTACCAAAGTAGTAGTCAAAGTTGAAATAGTATAATAATTGGATAAAAGGTAGTTTCCAAACAACTGATTACTCCTCTCCATATACAAATAGCTCGTTGCCGGGCAACTAGATAGTTACTAAACTACCAAAGTAGTTGTCAAAGTTGAAATAATAGATAAAAGGTAGTTTCCCAACAAGTGAACACTCGTCTTCCTATACAAATACCTCTTTTCCGGGGAATTAGATAGTTACTAAACTACCAAAGTAGTAGTCAAAGTTGAAATAGTATAATAATTGGATAAAAGGTAGTTTCCCAACAAGTGAACACTCGTCTCCATATACAAATAGCTCGTTGCCGGGCAACAAGATAGTTACTAAACTACCAAAGTAGTTGTCAAAGTTTAAATAGTATAATAAATGGATAAAAGGTAGTTTCCAAACAACTGAATACTCGTCTCCATATACAAATAGCTCGTTGCCGGGCAACTAGGTAGTTTCTAAACTACCAAAGTAGTAGTCAAAGTTGAAATAGTATATTAAAAGAATAAAAGGCAGTTTCCCAACAAGTGAACGCTCGTCTCCATATACGAATAGCTCGTTGCCGGGCTACAAGATAGTTACCAGACTATCAAAGTAGTTGTCAAAGTTGAAATAATAGATAAAAGGTAGTTTCCCAACAGGAGAACACTCGTCTTTCTATACAAATACCTCTTTGAGGGGCAACTAGACAGTTACTAAACTACCAAAGTAGTAGTGAAAGTTGAAATATTATTTTAAAAGGATAAAAGGCAGTTTCCCAACAAGTGAACGCTCGTCTCCATATACGAATAGCTCGTTGCCGGGCAACTAGATAGTTACTAAACTACCAGAGTAGTAGTCAAAGTTGAAATAATAGATTAAAAGGATAAAAGGTAGTTTCCCAACAAGTGAACGCCCGTCTCCATATACAAATAGCTCGTTGCCGGGCAACAAGATAGTTACTAAACTACCAAAGTAGTTGTCAAAGTTGAAATAATAGATAAAAAGTAGTTTCCCAACAAGTGAACACTCGTCTTCCTATACAAATACCTCTTTGCCGGGCCACTAGATAGTTAATAAACTATCAAAGTAGTAGTCAAAGCTGAAATAGTATAATAAATGGATAAAAGGTAGTTTCCAAACAACTGAATACTCGTCTCCATATACAAATAGCTCGTTATCAGGCAACAAGATGGTTACCAGACTACCAAAGTAGTAGTCAAAGTTGAAATAATATATTAAAAGGATAAAAGGTAGTTTCCCAACAAGTGAACACTTGTTGCCATATACAAATAGCTCGTTGCCGGGCAACAAGATAGTTACTAACTACCAAAGTAATAGTCAAAGTTGAAATAATAGATAAAAGGTAGTTTCCCAACAAGTGAACACTCGTCTCCATATACAAATAGCTCGTTGCCGGGCAACTAGATAGTTAATTTAACATGGGAATACATGTTAACAATAATCTTTCTTTGGGGAATGATTTTGAATGATAATTCTCATACAGAATGAGTTACTAAATTGCGCATTTTTATTATATCTCAATATTTTCTGAAGAAAAATGTTGGAAAGTGATTTTTTCCAGAAAAAGAGGGGTCCTTTAGTTCCTCTACTCTATTGCCCCCGAATCTCAACACGTTCCTCCATTCAAACTACCCCACTTTCAGCCTTCATACACTGACGCCCAGAGGTAAAAGTTTGAGCTCAAAACATGACTTCTGCAACATCCAGGATAGAAAAGTTTCCGTAATGGTTCCCAGAATCATTAGTAGTTTAGACATTTTGAGGTCCTCCAGCATTAGAAAGCGCGAAAAAGATAATGCTATTTTTCATAGTTTTTTACATATGATTAGGATTCAACATTTGTACAGTCACGTAAGTAAAAAATAGAAAAACTAAATGGAAAAACAAAATAAGCCAATGAATGAATCATTAGGAACAAATTTACGTTTTATCACAATCTGGCGTTCGCATTTTTTTCAAATGTTTGAATTCTTATCATATTATAATGATCATTTTGAAATTTCCAAACATTCATGGACATAGCAATTCATGTCACACGTTAATACATTAGGTATAGTTTTATACACGCACACAGACACACAGAACACAGAGAACGCACAGAAACACACACACACGCACACACACACACACACACACACATATATATATATATATATATATATATATATATATATATATATATATATATATATATATATATATATATGTACGTATATATATATATATATATATATATATATATATATATATATATATATATATATATATTGATAGATAGATAGATAGATAGATAGATTGATATTACGTAGTCAATAAACTAATTACGATGTTTCTATCTACTGTCCCATATGGTAACTAAAATAAATCTCTGTTTAAACACAATTGGGAAGATTGAATTAGTTTCAAAAAGTTACTGTTGATTACTTAATAACTGTGTCACTTCATCAGATATAAATTTAGTATTAAATTATATATTATTATTATGCGATTCTTTTTTTTTTTAATGCTCATACTCTCCATATTGTAAGAAAACATTCTGCGAAAAGGGAACTCACATAAGATAACTCATTCTTGTGGAGTAATCTCTTCTCGGGAGCCAATGATCGTCCTTTGTCCCTGATAGCAACCCAAGACCTAATCCTGTAATTGCCATAACTTACAAGAAAAATTCGAATGTGCCAGCTCTCTCTCTCTCTCTCTCTCTCTCTCTCTATATATATATATATATATGTATATATATATATATATATATATATATATATATATATATATATATATATGTATATATACATATGTATATATATAAATTTATATATATATATATATATATATATATATATATATATATATATATATATATAAGTATATATACATACATATATATATATATATATATATATATATATATATATATATATATATATATATATATATAAACATATGTATATATATAAATTTATATATATATATATATATATATATATATATATATATATATAAACATATGTATATATATAAATTTATATATATATATATATATATATATATATATATATATATATATATATGTGTGTGTGTGTGTGTGTGTGTGTAAGATTTTTTTGTTTGCTTATGTAAAATCCTTAAGAAATATTAATCATAAATCCAATAAGATAAATAATCTCTTAAAAATCCAACGCACCTCATAAACGTCGTTCGCTCTATATATAAATTAAAAAAAAAAAACTATTAAACCAATTCTCAAACCCTGTCAACGCTATGCTGACCATTTCTTTAGGTTTTTGGATTTTCTTCAATTACCTCAGTTCGCTAGTCCCTATTAAGGAAATAAAAGCTGATTGGAAAAACGGGAAGACTATAAGCTTTATTTTCAGAAAAATTATGCTTGTGAAATGGAATGGTTTAAGTATTTTAAAGACATATCTCTAGATATTTTCTTAAGCTACTTTCTTTCAAATATCTTGAAAGAATTTTTCGTCGTGGTGGCCTCTTGAATTAAAATTTCCCTCATGAAATCACTGATATCAGACACGTATAAAATATTGAATAGCTTTGAGAGAATTACCAAGCATGATGAAATAAATTGAGACCCACTAAATAAAAATAAAATACTATGAAATCAAGAAAATTGAGAAACTCTCAAAGTTATCAATGGCTGGTGGTGATAAGATTGCTGAAATTAATTTTAAAAAGTAATATGGTTTTACATCTCTCTGGTCAATATCTTTTTTTTCTGCTAAATGTTGATAATATCATTCTCAACAAAAAAGAATGTGAAAAAAACTCCGAAAAATATTATTAACTCTGCAATTGCTATTAAATTTCACTGTTATCATCTTAATTATTATCATTATGGTCAATAATAATATGATGATGATTATAATATTTTCTATTATCATCAATGTCATTTGATACCATAAATACAACCCCAAAAATATATATTTTATTAAATGCACACATAGCCCAGATTTATACGCATATAAGAATATTCCTATACATAACTGATGATTTTGATTTGTTGCCAAATTGGACATTAAACATTTATGCAATAATGCATCATAAATTTAAAAATTCTAGTGTCACCAATCTCTTCTATTTGGGGCATTCATATCAAATAATTTACTATCAGCCAACGTCAAATATGTATGAACATGGAGATTAGATAGGAATTTGATTATATTTATTGACGTACAGGCTAAACTAAATAAAGGAAATTAGATGAAAAATACATCGAAGCTAAATATGAAAAAAAAAATACATTTATGCACACTCATAGACACATAAGCAAACACATATATACACACATTTATCCATACATACATACATGTATATATACATACATACTTACACAAAACACACACACACACTAATATATACATACATACATATATATATATATATATATATATATATATATATATATATATATATATATATATATATATATATATATATATATATATATATATATATACATATATATAAATATATATATATATATATATATATATATATACATATATATATATATATATATATATATATATATATATA
Source organism: Palaemon carinicauda (assembly GCF_036898095.1). Taxonomy (NCBI): domain Eukaryota; kingdom Metazoa; phylum Arthropoda; class Malacostraca; order Decapoda; family Palaemonidae; genus Palaemon; species Palaemon carinicauda. The sequence goes on from NC_090746.1 coordinate 91,295,178, forward strand.
TATATATATATATATATATATGCATATATATATATATGCATATATATATATATATATATATGTATATATATATATATATATATATATATATATATATATATATATATATATATATATATATATATATATCACAAGTACTACTATTACACAGGACGTGCACACCCATATTCCTGGCTTCACTACCGGAGGCCAGTCCAGTGTGCCACCAGCAGTAGAGGTGGAAGGTTGTGTCACTCCTTTTACGCGTGGATGTAATTAGAAGTGGAAAGTGTTTGTTAATATAGGTTATTACTGATTTTGTTTCTTTGTTTGTTTCTTCATTGGTTCTTACTTGCTGATTTTGTGTATTCAAAATGTTGTGAACTGCAATGGTAATTATAAGAAGGATAACAGGTGCCAATTGTTTTGACTGCCAAAAAACCATTATGAAAGACAGTTGTGGCTTGATATGATACCACCACGTAAGAACTTTGTTGTTGATTCTGATACATTTTTCATTTGTGAGAAACATTTAGGTGTTAACCCTCCTATCAAATTGCCTAGTGGTTCTTTGCAACCTGCCATCCCTCTCAATGTCTTCAATGTGCCTGCTTCATGTCTGCCCTCTTCAAAACCTGTACCTCGCCCGGCGAAGACCGAAGACAAGCAACTGACACATTTTCTTCAGAAAGACACGATTGCTTCATTTGAAGCTTTTAGACCTGAACGTGACCTACAAAAGCAACACAAGAACTTAATTATTTCAAGATAGGAAGAAAGGTTAGTGTGTCTGTTCATGACAGAAAATTTCAGTGAGTGCAGCCTGTCTGTGAATGTCGAAAACTCGCCGACGTTATGTTGCCCACTGATCAAGAAGGGCATTAATGTACCACTGGGTAAGATACTTCATCCCAACAATGGAATGGTTTGAGGTCGTATGGTCTGTTCGCCGAAGCTGTGCGCTTAGGAATTAACTATGACCTCCCATTTGACAAAATTATCGAGAATGTTGTCACTTCTTCAAACCCAGATGTCAGCCTGTGTGAACACCGAGAATGAGAAGAAGCTGGTATTTTTGACAAGTTAGCTGGAACTTTTATCACAGAAACAGTTTTCCATGAATGATTATTGTTTTGCTCTTGAATCATACCCCAAGTGTAGTTACGAACAGCTCAGAGACGTTTTGGTGCTGCCAAACAAACGCAACCTGCAGTGCATCACTGCATCTATTGATAAGGATCAGGCAATGAGGGAAACATTTACCAAAGTGAAAACGTTGCAGCAGAACAATATATTCCTCTCAATAGATGAAGTACAGATTCGGCCAACTGTTGCATTTTCTTTTGAGGCTCTGAGTGGCACGGCAGTGAACAAGCCAGACTGCAAGGCCACTTCTATGCTGCATAGAGGAACTAGTATATGATTTCTGTGACATACATTCACAAGCTCACAGAAGCATACCAGCTTGAGCGTGTAAAGGAGGCGGCAGCTGCTGTTGAGAGGGTAGGTGGGCGTGTCATCGGGTCTATCACAGACAACCACAAGATAAACCAACAGTACTGTAAGCTGTTTGATTTTCAGGGTGATTGCCGTGCCACAGCCAAGCATCCGCTTGACAAAGAGCATGTCTGGTTTCTCCTTTTTGACACAATGCCTCTTCTGAAGTGCATCCGCAACAACTGGATCAGTGAGAAGTGCCAGAAGATCAGTCTTGACAATAAAAAAACAGCATCATTTGCTGACGTCATGAAACTGCACGAGTTAGAGAAAGGCAGTATTCTGAAAACTACTCCCCTCACTACATTTGCTGTTAACCCCTCATGACTTCAACTACAAAATGTGCAGCATGTCTTTAAAGTCTTCAATGAAAAGGTTGTGGCTTCATTAAAGCTCAGAGGGTGTCATGACATTGCTAAGTTCATCCAAATTCTCCTCAACTGGTGGAATTTAGTAAACGTATCTGGGAAGGGGCAGGATCACCGCATGAAAGATCAATATTGAGCTGTTGAGGATCCCCAGTCAACCCGCTTGCGAATTTTCCTGTTGATTTTCGAAGAGGATTTTTCAGGATATGAAGAAAATCGAATCAAGTGTTTCACCTATGACAACAAGAATGCACTAGTGCAGACTAAGCTGGGACTGGTTGCCGTTTGCCACTACTTAGAAACATTGACTTACATTATGTTTTGTCGCATGAGATCCAGAGTGACCAGCTTGAGGGGGAATTCTACCATCAATGAACTGGTGCAAATTCTTTCATGACCACTGGGGTTGTGTTTTCTGTATGCAAGCAGCGCCTCATGAGATATGCTGCCGTAAACTTCTAGTCCATCGATGTCCATCTGCGTCAAAGGAACATATCTACTTGGGGACTGCAATTGGCCTAGAGGATACAGCCTCTATTGAGAGGTGCACCACAGATGTGACACTGACTGTGAATGAAGAGTGCTGTGCGGCCTATGTGGTGGGGTGGCTTGAGACGAAGTGCTAGGACGATGTGGTCTTCAGTGCCGAGGAAACTCTTGTGACCAATGATGTTAAGGACTTTATCGAGACAGTGTCCAGAGGTTCTCTGACGACTCTACATGTGTGCACTTTTGATTTTGTCAGATGTGGACTGTGTTTCATCAAGGAAGCCTGTCACCGTTCCTGCTGCCAGAAAAGACTGATGGAGATCTTGTTGACACTGGCCAGCTTCAGTGGGATTGACATTATCTGTCCCAAGATGTTCCATCGTCTGGCAAATGTTTTTTTGAATGGACTCCACAACCTAGGGAAAGACCAAAGGAAGAATGCATTTCTTCTCCAGACCTCTGTAAAGAAGGCCCGGCTTGCTGATTAATCACTGCAGTCTGGTAAGCTTTTGCTTCTATGTCTGGTTATTTGTATGAATGTTTATTTGTTTGCACTCACAAAGGTTTAGCTATAATCAATTTTTTAAAATGCAAGACAACAGCAACTTGGGTTTCTTTAAAGTGTCCACTATCCTCATACAATAATACATATTAACTCCGGTTAAAATTGGTATTTCAAAGCATAACAGAGCCTCAAAAAATTTCTTATTTCACTATAAAAGTTTATTTCAACTTATACTGCATTGAATAAGTCAATAGTTGATATATTGGTCCTATATACAATGTTAGGTTTCTAATTTTGATATATTTGCCCAATATAAAGTGTTAGGTTAGAAAGAAAATAATGGCCTCAGCTATCGGAGCCAGTTAACTGGTGTCCACTTCCTGTGTAATAGTAGACCTTGATATATATATATATATATATATATATATATATATATATATATATATATATATATATATATATATATATATATATATTATATATATATATATATATATATATATATATATATATATATATATACATATATATGTATATATATATATATATATATATATATATATATATATATATATATATATATATATATATATATATATATATATATGTGTGTGTGTGTGATTACATAGCAGGCAAAGTTACCATTTAAATTCGCGACCTTTTATACATAATTGTGGGAGTAGGGTAAATAATACTAAATATTACAAGCCAATATATTTTCGAGAAATAATCGTGAAACCGTCTCAGTAGTCTTAGACCTTCAGTCGGAAAACATTTATCAAATATTTGTCTATTGGAAGAAAAATGTATATGGCAATAATTTTCACGAGCTATAAAGATAAGATAATTTATCACCTTTTAATAGCTGCATCCTGAGAGACCTATTAAAAAACCTGCATCAGACTAATCCCCTCCCTCCATATAGGATGGCATTCTTGCAGGGAATAGTTAAAAAATTAAGGAGTTATAAACCAATTACATATTTATACGAGTCCTTTTCACCACATGTGAGCTATTGGCTTGCATATACGATGTATATAATTAGAGGATGTATATTCAGGGCATTTTAACTCGAACTAGTTTAATCCTGGCTACTGATAATCAACTTAACAGTTTTCTCTCAGCCATCCATTACCTCTGTTGTAAAGACCTGATTAGTTCAGTCTTATTTCATTAGCACGAGCGTGTGTGTTTTGGATCCATTTGTAATGTTTTTTGACCAAAACATATGAATTTTTATAAATTTTCTACATTGGCTACAAATATGTCATATGGTTAGAATACTGTTACACTCACTGCAAATTGAAGGTATTTTAAGAGGAATGCTCAATTTTAAAAACCTATGGGTCAATTTCGTATGGCAAACCCTAATCTTGCCTAAATGAGTTCCGTACTTTTGTCTTTCTTCCTTGGAGAAGAAATAGGCTTGATTTGTTTCATTATAGTAATCTTTGATTTATTATTTCAAATAGTAGGCCATTTTAGTACAATAGAATACTTTAGTGTTATCACATAATCCTTCACAGGGAGTTTAATGCCTAGTTGTGGTGAATTAGTGTCGTATTTAACAGCGCTATCTGCTATTCCATTACCATAAACTCAAAAAATGGACCGGAATCAATCATTTTCCATTATTTACCACTTTGAAATAGAAATTTGTTAAGCTCTTTAATTTTTCCTACCATTTGATTTCTCTGTATGGAACCTTCCAGGGATTCCGTGGAATTTCTTAAATCTGAATAAATGATAATTTGAAGATTCCTCCAATCTTCATATGTCTTAACAATGTTGATTATTAGTAAAACTGCTGATAGCTCAGATGTAAACACTGATGTTTCACTAGGTAATGAGAAATGAATAATTAATTGTTTTGTCTGAGGATACTGTAGCACAGATAGCACCCCTCAAAGATTTAGAGCCCTTGATATATATTGCATATTGAGGTTTTTCTTTAGAATATGTTCCGAGGCATATTGGTTTTAGTGACTCGAAGTATGATTTGATTTTTTTTCCTTTTCAATAAATGAAAAAGAAGGAGGCATATTCTTATCTTCTTCGTGGTACAAAATGGAGGCAAAAGGTTCATCGGAACGTTTGCAGATTGTGTTAGCCTATTCGCTCTATATGGGCTTATGATTATCTATAGATACATCTCCTTGGTTGAAGATTTTTCTTTTTCCTTTTTCTTTTTGTAAAATTGCTGGAGAGGATGTTCAAAGCACTTTGCATTGTTACTAAATATCGATGTAATAAATAAGGTGGCTAAATAAAAAAAATAATCACATGAGACAAATCATGGGAAGGGCCAAACTTTCATGCCTCGAGTGTAGATTGAATCTAAAGACCTTGAAAGTAAAATTTTCTCAGGAGACGATTACCATTCAATACTATGTAGCTAATAGGTCTGGATATTCTTTGGATGGTTTAATGCAAAAGTATCTAATGCCTAATAAAATAGTTTCATTGTTCTCACATGACTTTATATTAGTTTATATGCCACTTACGTTGAGGTAAGAGAAAATATACGTTATTCGGCTATGTCTTCTAATAGTTTAAGCTGTAAATAGTTCATATAGTCCTGTTAATATTGCATAGAGATTTATTCTAATCTAAACTAGTTTATGGATGAAAGTTTTCTTTTTCCTACTTATTCTTTATAATATATAATTGGGAAGAACTAATTTAATTTTTTTTCACTCTAAATTAATTAATACAATGATGAAAAAGTTTCAGAAAAATCAAATCAAATAATGAAATGTATATTTTATGGAAAATCTGTCCCTAACACTTTTTTAAGTTACACGTGATATTACCTAATCTATGAGTAAAATTACCAACCACATTAAGTTTTGGGAAATAACATATATTAACTAAGATAGGCAGTAGCCAATATAGTTAAAAGTAAAAGTAGAATAAATGTTAGAAAAAACTATAGGTGTAATATTGAAAACATGTTTATCACTACTTCATGCACAATTTACATAACACTATTTGTTTAGTTAGCAAAGACCATTTTTTACACGCACATTTCTCATATTTTTGTCGCTCTTAATCTAGCATTGCTTATGTTTCTTATCGGTTTCACTACTAGTTCTTCCAAACACTCATCAGAATGTTTGCCACTCGGAGTAATATTTGAATTTGTAAAAGAGGGCGCCAATCCCTCTGTTAATTCAAGATTAAAACCATGACGGCTCAGGTTTTTTTTTTTCCTTGTAACCACTGAATACAATATCCGTGTAGTAATAATTATAAGATCTAGAATATTGTAGAATATATAAACAGGCCAACAACTGAAATGGTATTTTGTGGAATAATGTTATTTGGGCAATTGTATCTACTTTAAATTTAGTTGCATTACAATACTTATTTTATTCTGGGTTCTTTTTCCCTCCCTTTATAACTGAAGCAGAATGATAACATGACCCGAGAGTAAAGGGTACCTGACACTTGCACGCATTCGTGGCACGCACTGGCACGCATTGATGTGCGAACTCGCGTGAACGAGTCGTGAAATTGTCGTGAACAGTGCGGGAACGATGCGTGCCATGCGTGCCCAGAACTTTGAAATGTTTAAAGTTTGTGGCACGCATTGGCACGCCAAAAATAGTCGTGAAATAGTCGTGAACGATGCGCGAACTGGAGTGAACTGGAGTGAACAGTGCGGGAACTGTCGTGAACTGGAGTGAACGATGCGGGAAGTGGCGTGAACTTTATAATGAAGAGAAACATAAAGGAAACGAAAAAATTAATGAAAAGGAAAGAAAAATAAACCTAATAAATTTTCATATTTGCTGTTTTAATGTGAAAAAAATGATGTCTTATTTCAAACTATTTCTATAACTTTATAATGAAGAGAAACAAAAAGAAAACGAAAAAAATTATGAAAAGGAAAGAAAAATAAACCTAATAAATTTTTATATTTGCTGTTTTATTGTGAAAAAAAATGATATCTTATTTCAAACTATTTCTATAACTTTATAATGAAGAGACAAAAAGGAAACGAAAAAATTAATGAAAAGGAAAGAAAAATATAAACCTAATAATTGCTTATATTTGCTGTTTGAATGTAAAAATAAAATGATTTCTTATTTCATGCACACACTTATTTTCCTCTATTACCAATCAAGAGCCAAAACTTTTGTTTTAAATAAAAATGAACTGAAAAATATACCCAAGAAATTTTTAAGTTTGCTGTTTGAATGTAAAAATAAAACTATGTTTTATTTCATCAACATATTTATTCTTCTTTATTACCTTAAAATGAAGAGCAAAACAAATTTTTTTCTGTTTGCTGTTTTAATGTAAAAATAAAATGATTTCTTATTTCAACACACTTTTTTCTCTCTTACCTTAAAATCAACAGCCTAAAAACTTTTCATGTTTGCTGCTTTTAATGTTAAAATAAAATGCTTTCTTAATACTTGTACATATTTTATGTCTGCTATTTATATGTAAATCAAATGCTTTCTTATTGAAACAAAAATAAAGGGCAACAAAAAATACAAACGAAAAAGATACATTTCTTCTCCTCAATGCAATGGTGTCTCTGACAGAAAGCATTGTTGTCTCTTCCGAAGCCAATCCAAGAATGTCCTCGGGTTGGAGAAGCCCCGTTTTTATATGGAGTGGCCAATTCGTGAACTGGCGTGTACGATGCGTGAACGATGCGGAATGATGCGGAAAGATGAGTGAACGTGTCGTGAACTTGTCGTGAACTAGGCGTGCCAATTCGTGCCATGGCGTGAACGTGGCATGAACTTGTCGTGAACTATGCGTGAACGTGTCGTGAAACTGGTCGTGAACAGTGCGGGAAAAAACCCAGTGCGTGCTACAAAGTGGCACGCACTGGCACGCATCAATGCGTGCCAGTGCGTGGCAAAAATGCGCAAGTGTCAGGCAGGCTTAAGGACCGTCTTGTTTTACTGGCTTTGGTTTATTGCCATTATTGTTTCCTTATTCTTTATGTCATGTAGATGAACTGTCTATGGCTTTGTGTGAAGTGGACTTTTTCATTGGGCTCTATTGTTTGTGCCAATTACAGTTTGAAGAATAAAAGGTCTTATCATGCGCTCCTTAAGCCAGATAAAAACTTGTGCTGCCATAAACCGCTAGAATTCCGTGACGCCACACCTTACAAGACTACATAATAGCCACATTTTAGTACTGGATTTACATTAGAATTCTTTGTTGCTGCATTAAATGGTAGTAAAAAAAGAACACAGAATTAGAGTGAATAAAGTAATGTGTAGCGGGCGAGAGGACTTGTCAGACAAATACGCTGGTCTTGAGCCTTCTCTGTAGGTGTACTGTATAATGCACAAATGCTGTCATTCTTTTTCCAGCATGCCAAGGGGTTCATCTATAATTCAAATTCCACAAAAGGACTGTGGGAGTGAATGCCACACTATTCTCTTTTTTGAGTAACATCTTTCAAATCATATGCGGCACCAAACTTAACATTTCATAGAACCTTCCATGAGGGAGGAATCGAGCAGACTCCACACTAGACACACGATAAATGGGCAGCATTGTAAAAGTGACTGCTTACACCATTGTGGAAGTTAAAGTTGTATCTATAGCAATGACAACAACAAAGATTAAATTCTTTTAGAAAAAAATGAAATTTTCAATAGATTAAGGAAAGTCATGAAGTGTCAATTACTGTATTTGTAATGTGATTTCATTTCCAAAAGAATTCAAAATGACTGTTTGGATCTTCTAATGTTAGGAAAACATTAGATAGTTTCCGTGAAGACTTGCATGTTTTTATTACAATGAGATAATAGGCTGTTTTTATAATAGGGAAATGATAGTGCAACGGGAAAAATTGGTAATCAATCTTAAGTTTAAAAATGCGTTTTTAAATTCATATATGTGAATATTGTGTGCTGCTTTACAACTGAAGTTTATGTATGACAGACGGTAATAGATTTATCCTGGCATATTCAGGCTGTGAGTATACCACGTAGAATCTGAAGTTTATCATATTAGCAATTTATCTTCATTATGCAGGACCGTACATAGGAGTCTCTGTGTCTTTTTGAAGGTAACTAATATCATGAAAAGAACTTTGTATTCTGAGCTTTATTTTTTTTATTTCTTTTATATAAATTCACAAGAAAATATAGAAATACAAATTTCTAAGTAATTCCCACTATGGTGTTCAATGTGATAGATATGAAAATAAAAAAAATATGTTTCTCTATTTGTCTGTTTTTGGTCTCTCTCTCTCTCTCTCTCTCTCTCTCTCTCTCTCTCTCTCTCTCTCCTCTCTCTCTCTCTCTCTCTCTCTCTCAATTAATTATTAACTTAAATAAAAAAAGGTTCATAGGTGTTCGTGCAAATAACTGTAAAATAGGACATGAAATTTTTTTTTCATTAATCTCCCATGTTATGGTGTGAAAACCATGAATGAGAAAACCTTAACAACCATCCTAATGGATCAAACTTTAGCAACAAGTTGGTTGGGAAAGTCTCAAGAAACCGATTGAATAGTGCAATCAAGTTGTATTCGACCAAGATATCATATTTTCATTTCCATGATTATGTATGAAAAAAAAAAAGATCAGTAACACAGAAGGAAAGATGAGCTCATACAGAGAGAGAGAGAGAGAGAGAGAGAGAGAGAGAGAGAGAGAGAGAGAGAGAGAGGAGAGAGAGAGAGAGAGAGAGAGAGAGAGAGAGAGAGAGAGTCCAGGATGTCATCCGCCGAATACCATATAAAAAAAGACTGTTGCAACTCAGGCAAAGAGCCAAATGTCCCACGCTGCATTTTTATTCAGCAATATTTTCAAGTTATCGTCAGTAAATTTCGAAAACAACGACAACATAAAAGCTGTTGGGAAACATTAGTTTCTGCCCAAAGCTAAATGGCAATAAACAAATTAAAACATTCTAAAAATTTAATAGTATATAAACAAACGTAAAACTATTGACCTGCGTAAATGCAGCGGGAGAATGGAACTAATATGATGCTTTTCGTTAAAAAGCGCATGGCCAAATATATATATATATATATATATATATATATATATATATATATATATATATATATATATATATATATATATATATACATACATATATATATGTATATATATATATATATATATATATATATATATATATATAGATTGATAGATAGATAGATAGATAGATGGATAGATAGATCGATATATATATATATATATATATATATATATATATATATATATATATATGTGTGTGTGTGTGTGTGTGTGTGTATATATATATATATAAATATATATATATATATATATATATATATATATATATATATATATATATATATATATATATATATATATATATATATATATATATATACTGAAATGCTGTTCAACTGCCTCTATAGATTTTATATTGATTTGATTTACTGCAACCAACTTTGCGTTGGTTACACTTAACTTTTAACTTTCAAATCTTGCAATGGAAGACCTCTTCAGTTATCGGAAATAGTTTATTACAAACACACGCGCATACAACTCACAAACACGCACACATGGCTCAGTAGTTTTCCGATCAAGCAGTGAATATACGAGATAAATTTTATGAATTATTGGTTTCCCATTAGTAATTGATATTGGATAAATATAGAAAAATCCATAAAAAAAAAAGAAAAAAAAAAACTACATAAAACACTGATTTGTTTCCATAAAAGGAAAACTATTTCTCTTCATATTTGCCTCCTTGCATACATATGCAAATATAATCCAAAACAAGAACCTAATTTTCCGGTGGGATTTATATTCAAAACAGCATCCCTTATCACAGAAGAAATATGCTTTTAAAATGCAAATAGAATATTACACAAGGGAGAAAATTACATGAGTAACTTATACATTATAATGCGCATGATATTTTCGTCCAACATTTCGTATATTAGATATTATACTGAAGTTTAATTTATCTTAAGGAGAATGTGATACAGATTCTCCTTATTTTTCATCAGACTATAATTCATGTTTCTTTGGAGAGGAATTGACGTCCAATTCTTCCCAAGACAAGCCAAGAGCTATGAAGAAAAAATATGAATTGATGGATTCCACCCACCGAAATATGATAAACACGTGGGGGTGCTACATACGTACACACACACGTGCGCGCACACACACACACACATATATGTGTTGCCGGAATATTTCCTGAGATTTGAAAAGCCGTAATTTTTTCCTTGAGTTTTCAGTTTTTCCATCACTGCTTTTTATTTCCGCATCCGAAGCGTAAGTAATGTTTTGGAACTGTCGCAGTAATGATTTATGGCGGAAGTTTCTTGCATGATAATGACATCTTTCTTTTCTGCATTTTGTATACGATTTTACTGGTATTCAGGAAATTCATACTCAAAATCTGAATTTCATACAATGATATGTTGCATGTAAAATGATTTCTCTCTCTCTCTCTCTCTCTCTCTCTCTCTCTCTCTCTCTCTCTCTCTCTCTCTCTCTCTCTCTCTCTCTCTCTCATATTCAAAATCTGAATTTCATAAAATGATGTTTCATGTAAAAGTCCCCCCCTCTCTCTCTCTCTCTCTCTCTCTCTCTCTCTCTCTCTCTCTCTCTCTCTCTCTCTCTCTCTCTCTCTCTCTCTCTGTGTGAATTAGAAATTTTCCTATAGTTACTTTGGCAAGTTTTGAGGGATTCATTCCATTGTCTATAATATAATGATTGAAGTGAGGAGGAAATAAGATACTATTATAGTAGAGAATAATGTAATATTAATATCTACACATATTTGATAAAATCAATATAACAGAATTATTCCCAGTTCATTAATTGATGCCAAATAAAGAATAGAAAATAAAAATTATTCCAACAAAAAAATTAACTATTTCATCATATCAATTAGTAAAGAAATATTTCAAATTATAAGTAAGAAGGAAAGAGAGAGAGAGAGATCGAAGGGGTGAGGTCAAGTATAGAGATGAAAATAACGATATTAATATTCCATTCCCAAGAATTGTATATATATTTTTTTTATCTTAACATTTTCACCACCACAACCTTAGAAAATAGTGAATTTAAGCAGAGAAACATTATAAATGACCGGACCTGAAAAAAATGAAGGACAAAAAAGAAAACACAAACAAACAAAATATATACCAATAATGAAAAATATATCTTAGAACAGATTTGCCTTGGCTAGTTACGAAAAAGATTTATATTGAAGGAAAAGTCTCTGGCAACCTTATTTAATTAAGTCCTAAAAAATTTCAGTGCAGTTCGGCGTGTTTTCATAATATTCAATGACTGAGTAATTTCCAGGATAATTTACTTTCTCTACCAAGCCAAGCATTTTTGCTCT
>NC_090746.1:91312342-91322342 GCF_036898095.1 Palaemon carinicauda
ATTCACATGCAAATATCCCTCTACTATGTACACATATGTCCCTTGATTGTGTATGTGTTTTTATCTATTTCGAAGAGCGATTGAATATGATAATCGATGATTGGGTTTTCAGCTTTTGAATAATAGATAGACACAATGATCAATGGAATCTTTGATTGGAAAGCGAGAGAAATATATTAAAAGAAAATGTATCTAATGATAGATAAGAAAAAAAAAAAAACAACAACCTGGGTTTCCTTTTCATTCTACACAAAATAGTAATATTATCTCTTCAGTCTTTTGATGCTCTGGATATGCATGACGAGAGACATGATATGTGATTCACAAGGGCTAATCAGCTGATGTTAAAAAACAAAATACCAACATATGCTCAGTAGGGTGTTTGCTCTTATCAAGTTTTCAGCAAATACTGCTGAAAAAATTAAGTTTAAACAGCTTTGGGGAGGCTAAGGCATAAGCACAAAGCAAAGATAGAATTTTGCATCTTTGAGAAGACTGAAAATAGGATTTTGTCCGTTGGTCAAAGGAAATTCTATTCCTTGAAACAAATGTTTCAAGGAATCTACTCACCATATAGGTAAAACCGAAATTGAGACAGTGAGTACGAAGGTAGGATGACGCTGTGTCAATTATGCCGAAATTGAGAGCCATGATCAAATTTATTAAGGAGTAAAAATTGTTCCAAATATGTGATTTTTTTTAACTCTTGCGATTTTATCACGTTTTAATTAAAAAAAACTATAATGAGTATTTTGGACCAACAATGGATCAACAACCAAAGAAAAATCCATTATGTAGTAATAACAATAAATAAACATGTAAAAGTTACTTATTTCAATTTCGAAGGCAATCTGGAAGGATGCAGTTATTGATTTATATATATATATATATATATATATATATATATATATATATATATATATATATATATATATATATACATATATATATATATATATATATATATATATATATATTTATATATATATATATATATATATATATATATATATATATATATATATATATATATATGTATATATGTATATATATAAATATATAAATATATATATATATATATATATATATATATATATATATATATTTATATATACATATATATATATATATATATATATATATATATATATATATATATAATGTATATATATATATATATATATATATATATATATATATATATATATATATATATATATATATATATATATATACGTATATATACGTATATATTTATATATATATATATATATATATATATATATATATATATAAATACACATACATATCTGTGTATATATATACATATATAGATATATATATATATGTATATATATATATATATATATATATATATATATATATATATATATATATTTCATTCGAAAATTTTCCAATTAGTCAAGCTGTATTCCATTCAAAACCAAACAACATGAAATTGTAAGGCAAATATGTAACAAAGCCTTCACTGCATGGTATTTTACCATATGATGTATTTCGGTTTATTTGCTGCATATACGATGCAACAAAATCCTTTGTATTTCCGAGGTTCTGGATAATAGTTGGGAAGCTTTGATATAATCTTCATATTGCATTGGCGAACGCTGGTTAGACTATGTATGTTTGATGTGTGTCTTCTTGCTTCCTCCTATCGTTTATCATTAATTCCAGTTGATCTAGCTCAGGAGGGTTTATTTATGTCTTTTCTCATTCTGTCTTTTTTCTTCTTTGAAAAATGCTATAGGAACTGTTGGGCTCATTAGAGGAAACTCGTCCTAATATTTTTTTTACAAGGGAAGAAACTGGAAACATTATATTAATTTTCCTCACTCTTTGTTTTCTCTTCTTTACATTTTGAGTCACCATTGTAAATATCTCGAAATCTAACAAAGCTTTCTCTGAATTTTGCTTTTATGAAGGGCATGTTATTTCTAACAGATGCAATGATAAAAGAATGATATTGGAAACTTTATTCTTTTATTTTTTTTTCATTTTTTTTTTTACATGCATAACGTTTTACTACCCTGCGCATCATGAAAAAAGTACTGTATCTAATTAGCATTACCTATATTATCTTTGTTTTATTATAGAGATGATCTCTCTCTCTCTCTCAATCTCTCTCTCTCTCTCTCTCTCTCTCTCTCTCTCTCTCTCTCTCTCTCTCTCTCTCTCTCTCAGACATATTAAAGTAAACTTATGCTTTAGCTCAGTACATTATTCGCTATTTGAAATGGAAGAAAGAGCGAATAAAAACTATCGGAAATTGATGAGCTGTTAGTTTTATCTTCCTTTACGAGAAAAGTCAGCTGACACAGAAACTATAGTTCACAAAAGTTATCTAAGAATTGTCAAGAGCTAGAAAAATGATGCGAAAGATACATCTACTCAGTAATCTATCTTGGTTTAATATTAGCCAAAGTTTTTTTTATTTGTTCCTTATATATTAACTATTTTGTATTTCAAAAAAAAAAAAAAAAAAAAAATACTAGATTATTGCATAAAAAGAAAATCGCCATAATTGTTTTTCCTTACTGAATGTTTCTTTGGAAAGATTACACTGATATGTTCCTATAGGATTATTGTAAATCCCGTAAGGATATATTCTAGTGTTCTGAAATCAGACTCATTTTATGCCTTGTCTTTGAACTATAATTAACACTAAAAGTTTGACAAAATAAAAGCTTTCTTATATTCTATGTATATCATACACAGTGCTTTGAAATACCGCGTTAATTTTTCTATTAGCTGGTTAATTACATGGATATGAACAGCAGTTGAATGTCCGCTTCTGAAGCCTGCCTGCTCTTTTGATTGATTAAATCTAGCTGTCATTCTATTCTGCATAATAGGAATTATGACAATTTTTTTTGTATATTGCTGAGAGTAATCTTAATTGGGGGGTAATTTTTCAAGCATATTTTTTCTCTCGTTTCGTGAATTAGTATGATAACAAACTTTTCATAGCTGTATGCATAGAGCCTTCGTGTAGTCATTTTGTATAGAGTTCTGTGAGTTCTATTCATCCATCTATTATTACATCAATTGTTAGACCATCTTATGTTTTTTTGCCTCTTTTCATGCCTCTCGATGCTTTCTATACTTCTACTGTAACTTTTGGTCCTAGCTCAGGTGTGTAATTACTTCTATTGGCAAATATATTTTTATATTATTTTCTTTGTTTCCCTAAGTCTTCCATGTTTCAGGATTTAAGAAGAAATTGATTGATTTCGTTGGAATAAACGCCATTGTTCTATTTCCACCATTTCACGCTTGAAAGGGAAAATCTGTCTTATCTTGATTAATTAAATGTTTTACTATATATATATATATATATATATATATATATATATATATATATATATATATATATATATATATATATATATATATATATATATATATATATGCATTTATTCATATATATATATATATATATATATATATATACATATATATATATATATATATATATATATATATATATATATATATATATGTATGTATAAATATATATATATATATATATATATATATATATATATATATATATATATATATATATATATATATATATATATATATATATATATACATACAGTATCTTAGGAGCTTGTTTTGGGTAGGATGGCGGGGGGCTAAAGTTTTAAAAGGCTCTGGCGGTGTGGGGTTCTGATGTGCTGATTTCAAGTCTAATAACAGATCCTAAATTCGACAGGTATACTGTATGTACAGTGGAACTGAAATAAACTTATATATCATTTGACAGCTCGATTAGTTACGCCGTCCCAGCAGGCATTATTTCAGCTCTGGGTATAGGTTCGAATCCTTCTACAGCCAGAAGCATTTATCATAAATGAATTGCCAATGGATATTCATTCCCTGGGAAGAATTTAATATTGTATGCTATTGTGGTTGATTTTTAAATTTATTAAAATCACGAGTGTTATATATATATATATATATATATATATATATATATATATATATATTCATTATCATTAGTATTATATATATATATGCATATATATATATATATATATATATATATATATATATATATATATATATATATATATATATATGTATATATATATAGTTTTATATGTGTATATGTATATAATATTTATATTTATATATATATATATATATATATATATATATATATATATATCGATATATATATATTTATATATATATATATATATATATATATATATATATAGATACATACATAGATAGATAGATATTTCAAAAAGGTTAGAAGTACTCATTAATATCGAATTCTCTCTTACTCCAGATTCCCAACGCTTGGGATATTTCTTTAACGATAAATATTTCTGCCCGGTCACATACTAGAGCCTATGACCGATAGGAATATATATTTGACTGTTTAGACCAGTTAATCTTTAATTCAATTTGTATCGATTGTGGTAATATATGTTCAATGTAGTTTTACATTTATGCTCTCATGTACGTTGTGTTTCTCTGCTTGCATTTACCAGCTTATTATGTTGCTATTTGTGTATCTTCGTGCATATTATTGCTTGTGGATGTCCCTGTGTTGTCTGGCCCTTACTTTGATGTATTTGTTTGTTATTGTGCATGTAAAGTAGTACGTGTTGTAATAGTGGCTGTTTCTATTGTTTCAGGAGGTGACTCCAGTTTTTGTGTGCAATAAAAACCTATAACCTATGACAGGTTTTTTATTTTCACAACAATTTATTGCACACAACATAAAAATTTGAGAGGCCATGGAACGGTTCCTACGTCCAGAACGCTTCGAGGCTGACCCGGATTCTGCCACCGCTGCTAAGGAGTGGACGCACTGGCTGAGGACATTCAACAACTTCTACCAAGCAGTACAGAAGACATCTCCCAGTGCAGACAAACTAATCCTACTCACCAACTAGGTTGCTCCTCGAGTGTACGACTACATAGCAGATTGTGACACTTATGTTAAGGCTGAGAAAGCACTGACATCACTGTATGTAAAACCTAGAAATGAGGTATTTGCTAGGCATGTCCTGGCCACACGTAGGCAGGGGTCAGGTGAGTCTGTAGACCAGTTTCTCCAAGCTCTGAAGCTCCTAGCAAAAGACTGTCAGTTCAAAGCAGTGTCAGCAGAGCAGGCGTGTGATAACTATGTTAGAGATGCATTCATCAATGGACTTTCTTCTGGTGCCATTCGTCAAAGACTACTCGAAAATATAACTCTTAACTTGCAAACTGCTTATGAACAGGCACGCACTTTAGAGATGGCCCAGAAACATTCTGCTTCTTATACTACTGTTGAGCCAATTACTGCTGCTGTACCTCAGCCACAAAGTCAGTCAGGTGATTCAGAGTTTTTAGAAAGTAGTGATGAAACTGCTCATCTTGCCGCCACTACTGGCGCCAATCAGTGTTTTTTCTGTGGATTGAAACGGCACCCTCGGTTCAAATGTCCTGCTAGGGAAGCTTTATGTCTAAAGTGTAAGAAACAAGGACATTATGCAAAAGTGTGTAGGTCAGGGAAACCGGTAGGGGATACCTCTGCTGGTAAAACTAAATATTCGGCAGCAACACTGGCTACTGTGTCTGGGGCTGTGCCTAGTAGTCTTAGTAAATCTTTGAGTTGTTTGAAAGTTAATGGTCTCCCTGTTAATGCACTTATTGATACAGGAAGCTCGGAAAATTTTGTGAGTCAGAAGATTGCTAAAGAAAACAACCTAATCATACTTCCTGACGACGGGCACGTCTCTATGGCTGATGCGTCTCTCTCGTCCAAAGTCTTAGGTCTTTGTTGTGTTGATGTGGAGCTGCAAGGACAAATTTATCCTAGTGTAAAACTCAAAGTACTGCCAGCCCTGTGTAGTGATGTAATTTTGGGGCATGAATTCTTGAAGAATCATTCTGCTCTAGAAATGGCTTTTGGAGGAGCACGCCCACCACTCAAGATATGTGGGCTGGCAGCAGTGAAGTTGGTTGCGCCCGCACTCTTCAGCAATCTGACATCAGACTGCAGACCCATTGCGGCAAAGTCTAGACATTACTCTCAGGCTGATAAGGAATTTGTCAAAACTGAAATTGGTAGAATGCTACAAGAAGGAATAATAAGACCCAGCCAGTCTCCATGGGGGGCCCAGGTGCTAATCACTGCAGGGCACAATCGCAGGAAGAGAATGGTGATTGATTATTCACAAACTATAAACAGGTTTACTGAGCTGGATGCTTACCCTTTGCCTCGGATCGATGAAACAGTGAATAATGTCTCAAGATATAAAGTGTTTAGCACCTTGGACCTGAAGAGCGCCTACCACCAAGTGCCAATAAGAGAAGACGAAAAGTTGTATACTGCTTTTGAGGCGAGTGGAAAGCTGTACGAGTTCAATCGAATCCCATTTGGTGTGAAGAACGGAGTGGCCGCTTTCCAACGAGTTGTGGATCAGATCCTTGCAAAAGAAAAGGTGGAAGGGGCATTTGCTTATGTGGACAATGTGACTGTATGTGGAGAGACGGAAGAGGAGCATGACAAAAACCTAAATCATTTCTTGAAAGTGGCGAGGGATTACAACCTCACATTTAATCATGACAAGTGTGATTTCAGGACACAGTCTATAAACCTTTTGGGATACTCTATAAAGGACGGAGAGATCAGACCTGATCCAGAACGACTGCAGCCTCTCTTGAGTCTACCCCTTCCCAAGGA
This sequence comes from Palaemon carinicauda, assembly GCF_036898095.1. Classification (NCBI taxonomy): domain Eukaryota; kingdom Metazoa; phylum Arthropoda; class Malacostraca; order Decapoda; family Palaemonidae; genus Palaemon; species Palaemon carinicauda. The sequence continues at coordinate 91,319,052 of NC_090746.1, forward strand.
TACTGCCTCTCTTCGGAGAATGTTGGGGTTGCTTGCTCATTACTCACGATGGATACCCAACTTCTCTGAGAAGGTCCGGCCTCTTTCACACTCCACGAGATTCCCATTGTCTTTTGAAGCTTCTCTGACTTTTGAGAAATTGAAGAATGAAATTGCGAAGTCCGTGGTGCAAGCCATTGATCCTACATCCCCTTTCACAGTCGAAACAGATGCCTCAGACCATGCCATTGCCGCTACTCTCACTCAGAATGGACGTCCTGTAGCGTTCTTCTCTCGCACTCTCTCTGACAGTGAACAAAGGCATTCTTCAGTAGAGAAAGAAGCTTATGCCATAGTTGAGGCCCTCAGAAAGTGGAAGCATTACCTAATTGGTCATCACTTTAAGCTGATTACTGACCAGCGAAGTGTAACATTCATGTTCGACACAAGATCTTCAAGCAAAATCAAGAACGACAAGATAGCCAGGTGGCGCATTGAACTGTCATGCTACCACTACGATATAGTGTATCGTCCAGTTACGGAAAATATTCCTGCAGATGCTCTCTCGCGTGTCTGTGGTGCTGTAGCTACAGACAAACTCAAACAACTGCATGAAAGTCTCTGTCATCCTGGAGTGTCAAGGATGGTGCATTTCATCCGAGTTCGGAACCTGGCTTATTCTGTTGAGGATGTAAAGAAGGTTACTGCTTCTTGTCCAATCTGCTTTACTGTCAAACCTCAGTTCTATAAGGCTGATGATGGCCATCTGGTGAAAGCTACTCAGCCATACGAGAGATTGAACTTGGATTTTAAGGGGCCCCTTCCGTCACAGTCAAAAAACAGATACTTGCTCACAGTCATTGACGAATTCTCACGGTTCCCTTTTGTGTTCCCTTGTTCAGACATGACTGCTGGTGCTATCATCGGATGTTTGGTACAACTGTTTGCACTATTCGGAATGCCAGCATACATACACTCAGACAGGGGAGCCTCTTTCATGTCAGAAGAACTGAAGAAATTCTTACTAGAGAAAGGAGTGGCTACCAGTCGCACTACGCCCTACAACCCAAGGGGCAATGGCCAGGTGGAGAGGTACAATGGAATCATATGGAAAACCATTCGGTTAGCTCTCAGAACAAGGAATCTTGATGTCTCGAAATGGGAAGTTGTCCTCCCAGATGCACTTCACTCTATCCGTTCCCTGCTATGTACGTCAACTAATTGTACACCACACGAGCGTTTCCTAAAGCATCCTCGGAAGTCCACGTCAGGTCGTACGTTGCCTACCTGGCTCATCACCAAAGGTCCCGCTCTATTAAGATGACAAGTACGGCACAGCAAGAATGACCCTCTAGTAGATGAAGTAGAAATAGTAGAAGCTAATCCTGAATATGCTCATGTCAAGTTTCCTGATGGTAGAGAGTCCACTGTGTCTTTGAGGCATCTAGCACCTTTAAGTGGTGATGAAAGTAGCAGCGTGGAGGCCACCAGATCTTCACTGCCGCAATCTCTAGAGTTTCTAGGTATATCAGAGTCTGAGGTGCGCCGTCCAGATGCTAGAGCAAGCTCGGAACCTGCTCTTCAAGAAGTCACTCATGACGTTACATCCGGGGAAAGTGCTGTTTAAGAGCTTCCTGCTGCGTCTGGTCAAGGCACTACACCTGTACCACTCCGGAGGTCCGAAAGGACCCGGCGGGCTCCTAAGTATTTTGATGATTATGCTGCTTGAATTTCATAGGTGGGGAGAATGTGGTAATATATGTTCAATGTAGTTTTACATTTATGCTCTCATGTACGTTGTGTTTCTCTGCTTGCATTTACCAGTTTATTATGTTGCTATTTGTGTATCTTCGTGCATATTATTGCTTGTGAATGTCCCTGTGTTGTCTGGCCCTTACTTTGATGTATTTGTTTGTTATTGTGCATGTAAAGTAGTACGTGTTGTAATAGTGGCTGTTTCTATTGTTTCAGGAGGTGACTCCAGTTTTTGTGTGTAATAAAAACCTATAACCTATGACAGGTTTTTTATTTTCACAACATCGATTATAGGGTATTTTTAACTTATTTGAAAAACGTTTTCAATAATTTAGAACAAAAAAACTCAATTAAGCTTTCCTGATACCTAACAACCTGTCATATTTGTTATCCCCTCACTCGAATAAAAAATGTAAGACAAGTCTACCTTTCTTGTGTTTTATTGACAATGATTTAAACTGATTTTGATATCGTTACTAAAAAAACCATTTCATTGAAAAATAATTTATAGAGTAAAAATTTTTCTATATACTCATGAATCCCGGAGACATTATAATCCAAACTATTAATTTCAACTCTATGCCTAGCACCAAATTCTTTTGCAGCTTCACGATCAATAATTGTACTAATAGAAATAAATGTTTCCAAATAATTGTCAAATATCTTTGATAACTTAAAGGAACATCCAGACTTTATCTATATGAATGAATATTTGCTCTTCTTGTTATAGGTATTTTCTTTCTCTTCAGATTTATTTGCAGAGATCATCAGCATCCCTATCTTGTAGATGGCCCCATCTCCTGCCCTGTCTCAATAATCCTTCAGAATCATACTTTTTATTCTTTATATTCCTGATTGGCCTATCATTGATCATGGCCGTTACTGGTAAAGGAAAACATGAATACTTTATATATATATATATATATATATATATATATATATATATATATATATATATATATATATATATATATATATATATATATATATATATAAAACACGCACACACACAATTGATGCATTCTTTTAACCTATATCGAACCAACAGACAGCTTTACTAACATGCATACATCGTCTTGGGAAATGATGATAAGGTAGATTTTATAACTGATTTACACTGTGGAACGCCCTTATTAACAAATAAATATTCCCAGATGGATTAGGCAACACAGCCAGGCGTTGGCGAAGACTCGGAAATATGACGTTTTTCTTTTTCATTATTCGATATATCTATTTAAATAACGCTGATTGTATGAACATCAAATTACTCGTTAGTCATGTACCTTATGTCATATAACTAGCACTCCTTAAAGGAATTGCATCTTTAATGAATAATGATATTTTCCTTTCAAGGAATCTCATTTGGCAACGGTGTCCCAAACTCGTCCCGCCTACCTTAACTAAGCTGATGATTGTTACCTTGGTCACGTGTAGAGGGAAATAACCTGTCGTCCATATGTTCTGATGAAGAAAGGAAATACTAAACATTATTATAAGTAAACCCAGGTTACTTCCGATAGCATATAAAAATTTCACATATTATTTCCATAAAAATAT
>NC_090746.1:91334842-91337342 GCF_036898095.1 Palaemon carinicauda
TGACTTACATTATTTCTTGCCGCATGAGATCCAGTATAACCAGCTTGATAGGGAGTTCTTAGTCTACCATCAATCAACTGGTGCAAATTTTTTCATGATCACTGGGGTTGTGCTCTCTGTATGCAAGCAGCACCTCACGAGATATACTGCCGTAAACTTCCAGTCCATCGATGTCCACCCTGTGTCAAAGGAACATACCTGCTTGGGGACTGTAATTGGCCTAGAGGTGCACCACAGATGTGACACTGACTGTGAATGAAGAGTGCTTGAGACCAGTGAGGTTAAGGACTTTATCGAGACAGTGTCCAGAGGTTCCCTGACAACTCCACATGTGTGCACTTTTGATTTTGTCAGATGTGGACTGTGTTTCATCAAGGAAGCCTGTCACCGTTCCTGCTGCCAGAAAAGACTGATGGATATCTTGTCGAAACTGGCCAGCTTCACTAGGATTGGCATTGACTGTCCCAAGATGTCCATCGTCTAGCAAATGTTCTTTTAAATGGACTCCACATCCTAGAGAAAGACCAGTAAAAGAATGCATTTCTTCTCCAGACCTCTGTAAAGATGGCCCGGCTCGCTGATTAATCGCTGCAGTCTGGTAAGTTTTGCTTTTCATGTCAGAAGAACTGAAGAAATTCTTACTAGAGAAAGGAGTGGCTACCAGTCGCACTACGCCCTACAACCCAAGGGGCAATGGCCAGGTGGAGAGGTACAATGGAATCATATGGAAAACCATTCGGTTAGCTCTCAGAACAAGGAATCTTGATGTCTCGAAATGGGAAGTTGTCCTCCCAGATGCACTTCACTCTATCCGTTCCCTGCTATGTACGTCAACTAATTGTACACCACACGAGCGTTTCCTAAAGCATCCTCGGAAGTCCACGTCAGGTCGTACGTTGCCTACCTGGCTCATCACCAAAGGTCCCGCTCTATTAAGATGACAAGTACGGCACAGCAAGAATGACCCTCTAGTAGATGAAGTAGAAATAGTAGAAGCTAATCCTGAATATGCTCATGTCAAGTTTCCTGATGGTAGAGAGTCCACTGTGTCTTTGAGGCATCTAGCACCTTTAAGTGGTGATGAAAGTAGCAGCGTGGAGGCCACCAGATCTTCACTGCCGCAATCTCTAGAGTTTCTAGGTATATCAGAGTCTGAGGTGCGCCGTCCAGATGCTAGAGCAAGCTCGGAACCTGCTCTTCAAGAAGTCACTCATGACGTTACATCCGGGGAAAGTGCTGTTTAAGAGCTTCCTGCTGCGTCTGGTCAAGGCACTACACCTGTACCACTCCGGAGGTCCGAAAGGACCCGGCGGGCTCCTAAGTATTTTGATGATTATGCTGCTTGAATTTCATAGGTGGGGAGAATGTGGTAATATATGTTCAATGTAGTTTTACATTTATGCTCTCATGTACGTTGTGTTTCTCTGCTTGCATTTACCAGTTTATTATGTTGCTATTTGTGTATCTTCGTGCATATTATTGCTTGTGAATGTCCCTGTGTTGTCTGGCCCTTACTTTGATGTATTTGTTTGTTATTGTGCATGTAAAGTAGTACGTGTTGTAATAGTGGCTGTTTCTATTGTTTCAGGAGGTGACTCCAGTTTTTGTGTGTAATAAAAACCTATAACCTATGACAGGTTTTTTATTTTCACAACATCGATTATAGGGTATTTTTAACTTATTTGAAAAACGTTTTCAATAATTTAGAACAAAAAAACTCAATTAAGCTTTCCTGATACCTAACAACCTGTCATATTTGTTATCCCCTCACTCGAATAAAAAATGTAAGACAAGTCTACCTTTCTTGTGTTTTATTGACAATGATTTAAACTGATTTTGATATCGTTACTAAAAAAACCATTTCATTGAAAAATAATTTATAGAGTAAAAATTTTTCTATATACTCATGAATCCCGGAGACATTATAATCCAAACTATTAATTTCAACTCTATGCCTAGCACCAAATTCTTTTGCAGCTTCACGATCAATAATTGTACTAATAGAAATAAATGTTTCCAAATAATTGTCAAATATCTTTGATAACTTAAAGGAACATCCAGACTTTATCTATATGAATGAATATTTGCTCTTCTTGTTATAGGTATTTTCTTTCTCTTCAGATTTATTTGCAGAGATCATCAGCATCCCTATCTTGTAGATGGCCCCATCTCCTGCCCTGTCTCAATAATCCTTCAGAATCATACTTTTTATTCTTTATATTCCTGATTGGCCTATCATTGATCATGGCCGTTACTGGTAAAGGAAAACATGAATACTTTATATATATATATATATATATATATATATATATATATATATATATATATATATATATATATATATATATATATATATATATATATATATATATATATATATAAAACACGCACACACACAATTGATGCATTCTTTTAACCTATATCGAACCAACAGACAGCTTTACTAACATGCATACATCGTCTTGGGAAATGATGATAAGGTAGATTTTATAACTGATTT
>NC_090746.1:91347342-91352342 GCF_036898095.1 Palaemon carinicauda
TGGCTGATGGTGATAAGATTGATGAAATTAATTGTGAATGTAATAATAATCATTACTTTTACACAGTTTTTCATCTACCTGGTTACTTTTTTTTCTGTAAAAACATTGATAATATCATTCTCAACAAAAAAGAATGTGAAACAAACTCCGAGAAATATTATTAACTCTGCAATGGCTCTTAAGTCTCACTATTATCATCTTAAATATTGCTATCATTGTTAAAAGAATAATAATATGAGGATTATTACTATGATATTTTTTATTATCATCCATGTTTTTTGATAGCATTAATACAACAACAAAATTATATTTTATCAAATGCACGTATATCCCAGCTTTATATGCATATAAGAATATTCCTATACATAACTGATGATTTTAATTTGGTACCAATTTGGAAATTAAACATTTATGCAATAATGCATCATAAATTCTAAAATTCTAGTGTCACCAAGCCTTTTATTTGGGGCATTTGAAATCAAATAATTTACTATCAGCCAACATCAAATATGTATGAAAATGGAGATTGAATAGGAATGAGATTATATTTATTGACGTACAGGATAAAGTAAATAAAGGAAATTAGATGAAAAAAATACATCAAAGCTAAAGATAAAAATAATAAATACATTTATGCACACTCATAGACACATATACAAATACACATATATACACACATTTATCCATACATACATACATACATACATACATACATGTATACGTACATACATACTTATAGAAAACAACACTCACACATATATATATATATATATATATATATATATATATATATATATATATATATATATATATATATATATATATATCTCAAGGACTACTATTATACAGGACGTGCACACCCAGATTCCTGGCTCCACTAGCGGAGGCTAGTCCAGTGTGCCACCAGCAGTAGAGGTGGAAGGTTGTGTCACTCCTTTTACGCGTGAATGTAATTAGAAGTGGAAAGTGTTTGTTAATATATGTTATTGCTGATTTTGTTTCTTTGTTTGTTTCTTCATTGGTTCTTACTTGCTGATTTTGTGTATTCAAAATGCTGAATAGGTGTGGTGTTGTGAACTGCAACGGTAATTATAAGAAGGATAACAGGTGCCAATTGTATTGACTGCCAAAAAACCATTATGAAGACAGATGTGGCTTGTTATGATACCACCACGTAAGAACTTTATTGTTGATTCTGACAAATTTTTCATTTGTGAGAAACACTTGGGCGCTGACCCTCCTTCTATCAAATTGCCTAGTGGTTCTTTGCAACCTGCCATCCCTCTCAGTGTCTTCAATGTGCCTGCTTCATGTCTGCCCTCTTCAAAACCTGTACCTCGCCCGGCGAAGACCGAAGACAAGCAACAGAGACATTTTCTTCAGAAAGACACGATTGCTTCATTTGAAGCTTCTAGACCTGAACGTGACCTACAAAAACAACACAAGAACTTAATTATTTCAAGATCGGAAGAAAGGTTAGTGTGTCTGTTCATGACAGAAAATTTCAGTGAGTGCAGCCTGTCTGTGATTGTCGAAAACTCGCCGACGTTATGTTGCCCACTGATCAAGAAGGGCATTAATGTACCATTGGGTAAGTCACTTCATCCCAACAATGGTTTGAGGTCGTATGGTCTGTTCGCCGAAGCTGTGCGCTTAGGAATTAACTATGACCTCCCATTTGACAAAATTATCGAGAAAGTTGTCACTGTTCTTCAAACCCAGATGTCAGCCTGTGTGAACACCGAGAATGAGAAGAAGCTGGTATTTTTGACAAGTTAGCTGGAACTTTTATCACAGAAACAGTTTTCCATGAATGATTATTGTTTTGCTCTTGAATCATACCCCAAAGTGTAGTTACGAATAGCTCAGAGACTTTTTGGTGCTGCCAAGCAAATGCAAGCTGCAGCGCATCACTTCATCTATTGATAAGGATCAGGCAATAAGGGAAACATTTACCAAAGTGAAAACGTTGCAGCAGAACAATGTATTCCTCTCGATAGATGAAGTACATATTCGGCCAACTGTTGCATTTTCTTGTGAGGCTCTGAGTGGCACGGCAGTGAACAAGCCAGACTGCAAGGCCACTTCTATGCTGCATAGAGGACCTAGTAAATGATTTCTGTGACATACATTCACAAGCTCACAGCAGCATACCAGCTTGAGCGTGTAATGGAGGCGGCAGCTGCTGTTGAGAGGGTAGGTGGGCGTGTCATCAGGTCTATCACAGACAACCACAAGATAAACCAACAGTACTGTGAGCTGTTTGATATTCAGGGAGATTGCCATGCCACAGCCAAGCATCCGCTTGACAAAGAGCATGTCTGGTTTCTCCTTTTTGACACAGTGCATCTTCTGAAGTGCATCCGCAACAACTGGATCAGTGAGAAGTGCCAGAAGATCAGTCTTGACCATAAAACAACAGCTTCATTTGCTGACGTCAAGAAACTGTACGAGTTAGAGAAAGGTAGTATTCTGAAGACGACTCCCCTCACGACTTCAACTACAAAATGTGCAGCATGTCTTTAAGGTCTTCAATGAAAAGGTTGTGGGTTCATTGAAGCTCATAGGGTGTCATCACATTGCTATGTTCTTCCAAATTCTCCTCAACTGGTGGAATTTAGTGAATATATCTGGGAAGGGGCAAGATCAGCGCATGAAAGATAAATATTGAGCTGTTGAGGATCCTCGGTCAACCAGCCTGCGAACTTTCCTGTTGATTATGCAAAAGGCTTTTACAGGATGTGGAGAAAATCGAATCAAGGGTTTCACCTATGACACCAAGAATGCACTAGTGCAGACTATGCAGGGACAGATCGCCATTTGCTGCTACTTGTTCAGAAACGTTGACTTACATTATTTCTTGCCGCATGAGATCCAGTATAACCAGCTTGATAGGGAGTTCTTAGTCTACCATCAATCAACTGGTGCAAATTTTTTCATGATCACTGGGGTTGTGCTCTCTGTATGCAAGCAGCACCTCACGAGATATACTGCCGTAAACTTCCAGTCCATCGATGTCCACCCTGTGTCAAAGGAACATACCTGCTTGGGGACTGTAATTGGCCTAGAGGTGCACCACAGATGTGACACTGACTGTGAATGAAGAGTGCTTGAGACCAGTGAGGTTAAGGACTTTATCGAGACAGTGTCCAGAGGTTCCCTGACAACTCCACATGTGTGCACTTTTGATTTTGTCAGATGTGGACTGTGTTTCATCAAGGAAGCCTGTCACCGTTCCTGCTGCCAGAAAAGACTGATGGATATCTTGTCGAAACTGGCCAGCTTCACTAGGATTGGCATTGACTGTCCCAAGATGTCCATCGTCTAGCAAATGTTCTTTTAAATGGACTCCACATCCTAGAGAAAGACCAGTAAAAGAATGCATTTCTTCTCCAGACCTCTGTAAAGATGGCCCGGCTCGCTGATTAATCGCTGCAGTCTGGTAAGTTTTGCTTTTCATGTCAGAAGAACTGAAGAAATTCTTACTAGAGAAAGGAGTGGCTACCAGTCGCACTACGCCCTACAACCCAAGGGGCAATGGCCAGGTGGAGAGGTACAATGGAATCATATGGAAAACCATTCGGTTAGCTCTCAGAACAAGGAATCTTGATGTCTCGAAATGGGAAGTTGTCCTCCCAGATGCACTTCACTCTATCCGTTCCCTGCTATGTACGTCAACTAATTGTACACCACACGAGCGTTTCCTAAAGCATCCTCGGAAGTCCACGTCAGGTCGTACGTTGCCTACCTGGCTCATCACCAAAGGTCCCGCTCTATTAAGATGACAAGTACGGCACAGCAAGAATGACCCTCTAGTAGATGAAGTAGAAATAGTAGAAGCTAATCCTGAATATGCTCATGTCAAGTTTCCTGATGGTAGAGAGTCCACTGTGTCTTTGAGGCATCTAGCACCTTTAAGTGGTGATGAAAGTAGCAGCGTGGAGGCCACCAGATCTTCACTGCCGCAATCTCTAGAGTTTCTAGGTATATCAGAGTCTGAGGTGCGCCGTCCAGATGCTAGAGCAAGCTCGGAACCTGCTCTTCAAGAAGTCACTCATGACGTTACATCCGGGGAAAGTGCTGTTTAAGAGCTTCCTGCTGCGTCTGGTCAAGGCACTACACCTGTACCACTCCGGAGGTCCGAAAGGACCCGGCGGGCTCCTAAGTATTTTGATGATTATGCTGCTTGAATTTCATAGGTGGGGAGAATGTGGTAATATATGTTCAATGTAGTTTTACATTTATGCTCTCATGTACGTTGTGTTTCTCTGCTTGCATTTACCAGTTTATTATGTTGCTATTTGTGTATCTTCGTGCATATTATTGCTTGTGAATGTCCCTGTGTTGTCTGGCCCTTACTTTGATGTATTTGTTTGTTATTGTGCATGTAAAGTAGTACGTGTTGTAATAGTGGCTGTTTCTATTGTTTCAGGAGGTGACTCCAGTTTTTGTGTGTAATAAAAACCTATAACCTATGACAGGTTTTTTATTTTCACAACATCGATTATAGGGTATTTTTAACTTATTTGAAAAACGTTTTCAATAATTTAGAACAAAAAAACTCAATTAAGCTTTCCTGATACCTAACAACCTGTCATATTTGTTATCCCCTCACTCGAATAAAAAATGTAAGACAAGTCTACCTTTCTTGTGTTTTATTGACAATGATTTAAACTGATTTTGATATCGTTACTAAAAAAACCATTTCATTGAAAAATAATTTATAGAGTAAAAATTTTTCTATATACTCATGAATCCCGGAGACATTATAATCCAAACTATTAATTTCAACTCTATGCCTAGCACCAAATTCTTTTGCAGCTTCACGATCAATAATTGTACTAATAGAAATAAATGTTTCCAAATAATTGTCAAATATCTTTGATAACTTAAAGGAACATCCAGACTTTATCTATATGAATGAATATTTGCTCTTCTTGTTATAGGTATTTTCTTTCTCTTCAGATTTATTTGCAGAGATCATCAGCATCCCTATCTTG
>NC_090746.1:91364842-91369842 GCF_036898095.1 Palaemon carinicauda
CTATGCTGCATAGAGGACCTAGTAAATGATTTCTGTGACATACATTCACAAGCTCACAGCAGCATACCAGCTTGAGCGTGTAATGGAGGCGGCAGCTGCTGTTGAGAGGGTAGGTGGGCGTGTCATCAGGTCTATCACAGACAACCACAAGATAAACCAACAGTACTGTGAGCTGTTTGATATTCAGGGAGATTGCCATGCCACAGCCAAGCATCCGCTTGACAAAGAGCATGTCTGGTTTCTCCTTTTTGACACAGTGCATCTTCTGAAGTGCATCCGCAACAACTGGATCAGTGAGAAGTGCCAGAAGATCAGTCTTGACCATAAAACAACAGCTTCATTTGCTGACGTCAAGAAACTGTACGAGTTAGAGAAAGGTAGTATTCTGAAGACGACTCCCCTCACGACTTCAACTACAAAATGTGCAGCATGTCTTTAAGGTCTTCAATGAAAAGGTTGTGGGTTCATTGAAGCTCATAGGGTGTCATCACATTGCTATGTTCTTCCAAATTCTCCTCAACTGGTGGAATTTAGTGAATATATCTGGGAAGGGGCAAGATCAGCGCATGAAAGATAAATATTGAGCTGTTGAGGATCCTCGGTCAACCAGCCTGCGAACTTTCCTGTTGATTATGCAAAAGGCTTTTACAGGATGTGGAGAAAATCGAATCAAGGGTTTCACCTATGACACCAAGAATGCACTAGTGCAGACTATGCAGGGACAGATCGCCATTTGCTGCTACTTGTTCAGAAACGTTGACTTACATTATTTCTTGCCGCATGAGATCCAGTATAACCAGCTTGATAGGGAGTTCTTAGTCTACCATCAATCAACTGGTGCAAATTTTTTCATGATCACTGGGGTTGTGCTCTCTGTATGCAAGCAGCACCTCACGAGATATACTGCCGTAAACTTCCAGTCCATCGATGTCCACCCTGTGTCAAAGGAACATACCTGCTTGGGGACTGTAATTGGCCTAGAGGTGCACCACAGATGTGACACTGACTGTGAATGAAGAGTGCTTGAGACCAGTGAGGTTAAGGACTTTATCGAGACAGTGTCCAGAGGTTCCCTGACAACTCCACATGTGTGCACTTTTGATTTTGTCAGATGTGGACTGTGTTTCATCAAGGAAGCCTGTCACCGTTCCTGCTGCCAGAAAAGACTGATGGATATCTTGTCGAAACTGGCCAGCTTCACTAGGATTGGCATTGACTGTCCCAAGATGTCCATCGTCTAGCAAATGTTCTTTTAAATGGACTCCACATCCTAGAGAAAGACCAGTAAAAGAATGCATTTCTTCTCCAGACCTCTGTAAAGATGGCCCGGCTCGCTGATTAATCGCTGCAGTCTGGTAAGTTTTTGCTTCTATGTCTGTTTATTTCTTTAAATGTTTGTTTGTTTGCAATCACAAAGGTTTAACTATAATCCAATTTTTTAAAATGTAAAACAACCGCAACCTGGGTTCCTTTAAAGTGTCCACTATCCTCATACAATAATACATATTAACTCCGGTTAAAATAGTATTTCAAAATATTTGTCTATTGGAAGAAAAATGTATTTGGCAATGATTTTCACGGGCTATAAAGATAAGATGATTTTTTTTTTTAATAGCTGTATCCTGAGAGACCTATTAAAAAACCTGCATCAGACTAACCCCCCCCCCCCCCAACTATAGAATGGCATTCTTGCAGGGAATAGTTGAAAAAATAAGGAGTTATAAACCAATTACATATTTATACGAGTCCTTTTCACCACATGTGAGCTATTGGCTGGCACATAAGATGTATATAGTTAAATGATGTATATTCAGGGCATTTTAACTCTAACTAGATTAATCCTGGCTACTGATAATCAACTTGTTGTAAAGACCTAATTAGTTCCGTCTTATTTCATTAGCACGAGCGTGTGTGTTTTGGATCCATTTGTAGTGTTTTTTGACCAAAATATAAATCAATTTTTATAAATGTTCTACATTGGCCACAAATATGTCATATGGTTAGAATACTGTCCCATTCACTGCAAATGGGAGCTATTTTAAGAGGAATGGTCAGTTTTAAAAACCTATGGGTTAATTTCGTATGGCAAACACTAATCTTGCCTAAATGAGTTCCGTACTTTTGTCTTTCTTCCATGGAGAAGCAATAGGCTTGATTTGTTTCATTTTAGTAATCTGTCATTTATTATTCCAAATAGTAGGCCATTTTAGTACAATAAAATACTTTAGTGTTATCACATAATCCTTAACGGGTAGTTTAATGCCTAGTTGTGGTGAATTAATGTCGTATTTAACAGCGTCATCTGCTATTCCATTACCATCAACTCAAAAAATGGACCGGAATCATGCATTTTCCATTATTTACCACTTTGAAATTGAAATTTGTTAAGCTCTTTAATTTGTCCTATTATTTGATTTCTATGTGTGGAACCTTCCAGGGATTCCGTGGAATTTCTTAAATCTGAATAAATGATAATCTGAAGATTCCTCCAATCTTCATATGTCTTAACAATGTGGATTATTAGTAAAACTGCTGATAGCTCAGATGTAAACACTGATGTTTCACTAGGTAATGAGAAATGAATAATTAATAGTTTTATCTGAGGATACTGTAGCACAGATAGCACCCCTCAAAGATTTAGAGCCCTTGGTATAAATTGCATATTGAGGTTTTTCTTGAGAATATGTTCCGAGGCATATTGGTTTTAGTGACTCGAAGTATGAATTGATTTTTTTTTCCTTTTCAATAAATGAAAAAGGAGGCATATTCTTATCTTCTTCGTGGTACAAAATGGAGGCAAAAGGTTCATCCGAACGTTTGTAGATTGTGATAGCCTATTCGCTCTATATGGGCTTATGATTATCTATGGATACATCTCTCTGGTTGAAGATTTTTTTTTTTTTTTTTTTTTTTTTTTTTTTTTTTTTTTTTTTTTTTTTTTTTTTTTTTGTAAAATTGCTGGAGAGGATATTCAAAGCTCTTTGCATTGTTACGAAATATCGATGTAATAAATAAAGTGGCTAAATAAAAAAAAAAAAATCACATGAGACAAATCATGGGAAGGGCCAAACTTTCATGCCTCGAGTGTAGATTGAATCTAAAGACCTTGAAAGTAAAATCTTCTCAGGAGACGATTACCATTCAATATTATGCAGCTAAAAGGTCTGGAAATTCTTTAGATGGTTTAATGCAAAAGTATCTAATGCCTAATAGAATAATTTCATTGTTCTCACATGACTTTATATTAGTTTATATGCCACTTACGTTGAGGTAAGAGAAAATATACGTTATTCGGCTATGTCTTCTAATAATTTAAGCTGTAAATAGTTCATATAGTCCTGTTAATATTGCATAGAGATTTATTCTAGTCTAAACTAGTTTATGGATGAAAGTTTTCTTTTTCCTACTCATTCTTTATCATATCAAATTGGGAAGAAAAAATTAAAATTTTTTACTCTAAATGAATTAATACAATGATGAAAAAGTTTCAGAAAAATCAAATCAAATAATGAAATGTATATTTTATGAAAAATCTGTCCCTAACACTTTTTTAGGTTACACGTGATATTACCTAATCTATGAGTAAAATTACCAACCACATTAAGTTTCTGGAAATAACATATATTAACTTAGATAGGCAGTAGCCAACATAGTTGGAAGTAAAAGTAGAATAAATGTTAGAAAACTATAGGTGTATGATTGAAAACTTGTTTATCACCACTTCATGCACAATTTACACAACACTATTTGTTTAGTTAGCAAAGACCATTTTCTACACGCACATTTCTCATATTTTTGTCGCTCGTAATCTAGCATTGCTTATGTTTCTTATTGGTTTCACTACTAGTTCTTCCAAACACTCATCAGAATGTTTGCCACTCGCAGTAATATTTGAATTTGTAAAAGAGGGCGCCAATCCCTCTGTTAATTCAAGATTAAAACCATGACAGCTCAGTTTCTTTTCTTTCTTTTTTTTTTCTTGTAACCACTGAATACAATATCCGTGTAGTAATAATTGCAAGATCTAGAATATTGTAAAATATATACACAGGCCAACAACTGAAATGGTATTTTGTGGAATAATGCTACTTGGGCAATTGTATCTACTTTGAATTTAGTTGCATTACAATACTTATCTTATCCTGGGTTCTTTTTCCCTCCTTTTATAACTGAAGCAGAATGATAACGTGACCCGAGAGTAAGGACTGTCTTGTTTTACTGGCTTTGGTTTAATGCCATTATTGTTTCCTTATTCTTTATGTCATGTAGATGACCTGTCTATGGCTTTGTGTGAAGTGGACTTTTTCATTGGGCTCTATTAATTGTGCCAATTAGGGTTTAGAGAATAAAAGGTCTTATCATGCGCTCCTTAAGCCAGAGAAAAACTTGTGCTGCCATATACCGCTAGAATTCCGTGACGCCACACCTTACAAGACTACATAATAGCCACATTTTAGTACTGGATTTACATTAGAATTCTCTGTTGCTGCATTAAATGGTAGTAAAAAATAAACACAAAATTAGATTGAATAAAGTAATATGTGGAGGGCGAGAGGACTTGTCAGACAAATACGCTGGTCATGAGCCTTCTCTGTAGGTGTATAATACACCAATGCTGTCATTTTTTTTTCAGCATGATAAGGGGTTCATCTATAATTAAAATTTCACAAAAGGACTGTGGGATCAACTGCCACGTTGTTCTCTTTTTTAGTAACATCTTTCAAATCATATGTGGCACCAAACTTTACATTTCATGGAACCTTCCATGAGGGACGAATCGAGCAGACTCCACACTAGACATACACGATAAGTAGCAGGATTGTAAAAATGACTGCTTAGCCCATTGTGGAAGTTGAAGTTGTATCTATAGCAATGACAACACCAAAGATTAAATTCCTTTAGAAAAAATTAAATTTTCAATAGATTAAGGAAAGTCATGAAGTGTCACTTACTGTATATGCAATGTGATTTCATTTCCTAAAGCATTCAAAATGACTTTT
>NC_090746.1:91374842-91377342 GCF_036898095.1 Palaemon carinicauda
ATAAAATGTTTCATGTAAAAGACTTCTCTCTCTCTCTCTCTCTCTCTCTCTCTCTCTCTCTCTCTCTCTCTCTCTCTCTCTCTCTCTCTCTCTCTCTCTGTGAATGAGAAATTTTCCTATAGTTACTTTGGAAAGTTTTGAGGGATTAATTCCATTATCTATAGTTTAATGATTGAAGTAAGGAGGAAATAAGATACTATTATAGTAGAGAATAATGTGATATTAATATCTACACATATTTGATAAAATTAATATAGCAGAATTATTCCCAGTTCGTTAATTGATGCAAAATAAAGAATAGAAAATAAAAATTCTTCCAACAAAAAAATTAACTATTTCATCATATCGATAAGCAAAGAAATATTTCAAATTATAAGTAAGAAGGAAAGAGAGAGAGAGAGAGAGAGAGAGAGAGAGAGAGAGAGAGAGAGAGAGAGAGAGAGAGAGAGAGATCGAAGGGGTGAGGTCAGCTATATAGATGAAATTAACGATATTTATATTCCATTCCCAAGAATTGTATATAATTTTTATTTTAAATTAACATTTTCACCACCACAACCTTGGAAAATAGTGAATTTAAGCATAGAGAAATAGTATAAATGACCAGAATAAAGTATATATATATATATATATATATATATATATATATATATATATATATATATATATATATATATATATATATATATATATATATATATGTTTATATATATGCATACATATATACTGTATATATATATATATATATATATATATATATATATATATATATATATATATATATATATATATATACCAATAATGAAACCTATATCTTAGAACAGATTTGACTTGGCTAGTTACGAAAAAGATTTATATTGAAGGAAATGTCTCTGGCAACCTTGTTTAATTGAGTCCTAAAAACTTTCAGAGCGCACATGCAGTTCGGTATGTTTTCATAATATTTAATGACTGAGTAATTTCCAGGAAAATTAACTCTCTCTACCAAGCCAAGCATTTTTGCTCTGTTTTTAATATAATAGATCTTGTAGCGAAGAAATGTAATTTCCCACAAATTCATGCTATGTTTGAAGTATATATACAATTTTCAGGTGTTGAGAAATTAAACTTTAATATTTCTCGAACAACAAACGTATGAATTTACTTTACCTAATGAGCTGCTTTCCTAGTCCTGTATAGCAAGGGAACCCTACTCCCTACAGGACCTTAATTTTCATTGCATCATGTTCGTTTAAAAGCATTCAGCATTACACAACGCATATTGTTTGTGTATTGTCAAATTTACAAAATAGAAACACTTTGAGAACAAGAAAGTCTTCAGTTTCCTCTTGAAAGCCTTAATATCTTCTAGAAACTTACTGTATAGTCTCGTGGTTGCATATTTAAGGGCCCTAGTGCCTACAATAGATATATATCTAGGTTCGGATAATTTGTAACCATCTTTAACTATTCTCGTGTCAACAGGGTTTGTTGGTTGCGCAATATGTAGCTATTATCTTGGATATTTTGGACGTCCAGTTCTGATAACTTGATGGTTTATTGTACATATTCTAGTCTCAATTTTTACTTTAACCGGCAGCCAGTGTAAATTAACCAGTATAGGAGAGATCCTTTCTCTGGTTGGGACACCTTTTATCAGTCTTGCTGCTCTGTTTATATTGTTTTGTAATTTTTTAAGTTAAACTTTTGGTAAATTGAAGCAGATGGAGCTACAATAAGTCGATCCTGGTAATAACACGGTTTATGACAAGTTACTTTCCAGAATGTTCATCCAAGTACTTCTTTATAAAAACAATGTTTATAAAATAATAACCAGCAATTTTTATCACAATATTTATTTGGCCATTGAAAGATAAGTTACAGTCAACATATACGCCTGGATCACGAACTTTACTAGATATCGGGACAGAGTTGTTATTTGTGTTTATTTGAATATCAATCAAGTTTCTTAAGTTGTTTTTCTTCCCAACCACCATGAACTTAGTTTTATTTTCATTTAATTTTAGTTGCTCGATTGTCAGCCATTCCGTAACCCTGGCAAGAATTCGGTTTTGAGTTTCAGTAGTGTCGTCTATATTGTTTATGAAGAGGTAAAATTGTGTATCATCTGCATATAGTTTGGATTTTACTTCATGACTTTGCAGTGTTTTCGACAGACCAATAATATAGATATAGAAGAAGACTTGACCAGGTACACTCCCCTGAGGTACCCCTCTGTTTAAAAGTTCATATGATGAATAGGAGTTTCCAAGTTTCACACAATAATTTCTGTCAGCAAGGTAATCTTTTAAGTATTCAAAAGCTTGATCTTCAGTACCGATGGACCATATATCATTTAGTAGCAGTTCATGCACAACTGTATCAAAAGAGCACTAAGATCAAGTAATATTAAAATACCACATTTGTTTTCATTCATAATTACCAGCATATCATTTACAAACAGAACATATAGCTGTCTCCGTAGAGTATAATTTTCAGTAACCAGACTGGTTGTCTAGGA
>NC_090746.1:91382342-91397342 GCF_036898095.1 Palaemon carinicauda
ATTCCCTGAAGGGGTATTATTAGATGCTAATGAACCCAGAAGAAATCCACAAGACTGTCATCGGGACATACACATAAAATTTCTCCCTTTTTGGCTTTCACAATGCTAGGGGCACTTTTCAAAGCCTTATGGATGGCATCTCATGGGACCTCCCCTTCTACCTATGCTACGAGGATGACATAGTTATATTCTCTTCCTCCAAAGGGGAGTGCCTCCATCCCCTACTCACTATTTTCGACCACCTACAACAGAAAGGCCTTGGAGTTTGGTACGACAATTGTACCTGTGGTGCCAACGAAGTATTGAACGGAAACCTTAGAATAAAAAGCAAAGAAAATATATAAAACAATAACAATTTCTAACTCTGGATGAAAAAAAAAAAAATAACATAGCGAAATTGCTGTACTTACCAGTCATAGTGTGAAGATTACGTGAAGGCTTCTCTTAGCATATTCCTCCTGTATATTTTCCCACCACCTTACTCCATTACACTTTTGCCACTTCCGCTTCACAATCTTAAAACTTTTATCTTTATGTTGCTTCCCCTTGTTAGTGACTTAGTCTAAAACGCTTTCTTATATTGACATACTCATGCACAGACTTGACTTTACTATATTAGCCCCTTCCCTTTAATAGCCAGACATCACCATTATACTTTAGGTTTATAATGCAAGTGTACTTAATGCTGTGCAGATGACATAAAGAAAGCTTGCACCACATTTTCTTCAAGGGTACATGAAGATTCTACATCTATCATGACATCACTAAAATGAATTTAGGGAAGAAATGCAAAGGAAAGTTCCGCTGAGAGAAACCAACGCAGCATAGACGGGTCCAAACATGATCTGCGAGACATTTACATCAGTAATACTGATAACACGGGAGGCTGTGACGTATGATAATAGTATTTGTAAGTGTTGACTGGCTGATCATTAGGGTTCCCAGTTATCCACATATATTTACAAATACGATTGGTCTGCTTTTGAAGATTGTTGAATTGGGTTGGATATATTCATTAATATTTGTTTATTCCTATTTTCAAATAAATTAATGATAGGAATCTTTATTCAATACTATAATAGCAATTAATCAAATTTGGAATATTTTTCTTCTTATCTTTTATAATTTTTGTAAGCTCATCAGTTACAATTCATAGCAATTTATTCTGAGTGTTTATAGTTTGCTATGCACCAACAAATGACTCCCCTGAAAAAGGAAAAGACGAATACTATGAAGAACTACAGAGTGTAATAAATGAGATCCCAGAGAGAGATATGAAAATTGTTATTGGTGACTTCAATGCTAAAGTTAGAAGAAATAATTAAGGTATAGAGGATGATTGGTGTTGAGGGTCTTGCAAAGTTGCGAACGAGATTTGGGCACATTTCATAAGTTTTTGTTCAACAAACAGTTTTGTTATAGAGGATACTCTTTTCCAGCAAAAGGACATCCGCAAATATACATGCAAATATGCATGCCGATATTAGTAGTGATCACCAGCTCCCAATTGCTTCACTGAAATTAAAACTGAAAGCACCCAACACAAATGTAGATAGAATACCTAGGTTTGATACAACTAAGCTTTTAGAAGATGAGCACAAAGAAACCCTTGCCATTGAATGTAGGAATCGATTTGCAGTCTTCGAATCTTTAAAAGAAGGAGAGAAGAAAATTAATGAATAATGGTATGACGTTAAGAACATATATCAGTTAGTTGGTAATGAAGTTTTGGGACAATTAGTTACAAGTAGAAAACCCTGGATATCAGATGATACTTGGGATACTGCAAAAAGAAG
The DNA here is from genome assembly GCF_036898095.1 of Palaemon carinicauda. Taxonomy (NCBI): domain Eukaryota; kingdom Metazoa; phylum Arthropoda; class Malacostraca; order Decapoda; family Palaemonidae; genus Palaemon; species Palaemon carinicauda. Next base: position 91,384,139 of record NC_090746.1, read on the forward strand.
ATAAAAACAGGAATTGATTGTTGAAAGTTTCTAAGGAAGTAATGAAAATTACAAGGTAGAGCATACCAAGTATTCCAGTACTAATAGTGAAGTCAAAAGAAAATCCAGGAATCATTGGAGAGAGTATTTTTATGAGGCTGGCAAAGCCATGGATTCAGAAAGTGGCTAATGTATATAAATTTCTCATAAGATTATTATGAAATCTCTACTTGGGTAAAGACAAAGTACCATAGCACCATTAAAAAGAGAGAAGGATCTGGCATAACAACAGAAGTTGAAGGAAAGCAACATTGGATGGAACACTTTATGAAGTCATGAATAGAAGATATGAAGGGAATAATTTAATTGATATACTTGAAGCTGAGGTAGACCTTGATGTGTGCATGAATGAATTCAGTGTGTTTGAAGTCGAAGCTATCATTAAAAAATTCAAGAGATGGAGAGCCCCTGGATACGATGAAATAACTGCTGAGATATTGGTAGAAAAATGTAGTGACTCCAAGAATACTTTCAAGATTATTTTGTAGAATGTGGCGTGATAAATGAAAGCTAGGATCGTTGGTGTAAACGGCGAAAAAAGAGAGAGCTCCGACTGATTGCAACAATTAGAGGCATCACACCCACGTCAGTTGTCATGAAAATTTATAGTATACTCATTCTAAAGAGACTAGAGAGAAAGAATAATAAAAATCTGAGAGATAAACATCAAGGTTTAGAAAAGGTAGAAGTTATACTGACCACATTTTAATTTTTCAGATATGTGGTACAGCAATGAGTAGAATATATAAATCCACCTTTGATGGCATTTGTAGACTATGAAAAAGCTTTAGAAAGCGTCTACCGACCTGTTTTGTAGAGAGTCCTGCGTTATTATGGAGTTCCTCTTAAATATGTAAATTTTATTAAGTCTGTTTAAAAGCCTAGCAAGTGCAAAGTTAATGCTAGTGGATTCCTAGACATATCTAGTTTCTAATGAACAGTGGAGTACTCCAAGGGAATGTGTGGTCACGTATGTTGTTTATCTCCCCCTTGAATATTGTAATGCATAGAACATTTGGGGATCGTGGATGAAGTATTGATTGTAATGGTAACATGAATTTAGCTGACCTATAGTATGCTAATGATGCTGTTCATATTAACAGAACACCAAAAGGACTAGCAAAGCTTGCTTACCAGAAAGCATGAAATATCACATGAGGTTAGACTTGAGATAAATAGAAGAAAGACAGAGATGATGACAACGGAATATGCAATGGAGGCTGAAATATCATTAGAAGGAGAAAGGATCAATGAGGTGGAATCATTTAAATATTTAGCAACTATAATTTTTAATATACGATCTTTAGAATTTTAGTTTAATGAAAGATTGAAAAAAGTAAATCAGGCAATGGGTAGGCTAAGTAAAATTTGGATATCAATCGCCTGCAATTACACATAAGAAATTAGTTTAGTGAGATCGGCGTTACTGTATGGACATAAGCCGTGGTATGACAATGATACAATATCCAACAAATTTCGTAGATTTGAGAACAAAGCCCTCAGAAGAATCTTGGGAGTTAAATAGCAGGACAAGATTAAAAATGAAACTATTAGAGAGATTACTTGATAACCATAGGGGGATGATATCATGGTGAGGGGTAGATGGAGATGGCTCGGGCATGCTTTTTGCACTCCCCAAGAGAGATTAGTTCACCAAACTTTCAATTGGGCTCCACAAGGCACTATAAGAGTTGGAAGACCCAGGACTTCATGGCAGAGGACTATGAAACGAGAGGTAGGAGAGGGTGAATGGAGAAGTATTGATTAAAAAGCTCAAGATAGCGACAACTGGCGAAACCTAACCGAGGCCCTTCAAGTCTACAGACGTGGGAGGAGATGATGATGATGATGATGATGTTTATTAAATCAACATAGAATGATGCAAACTGGTGATTTTTTTTTTTTTTTTCAATATATGAAAGTACGACACTTGTCTCATACTACAGGGGGATGGCGATGCTTAAAGAAATAATTGCTGTATTGATAAGACTTAATTGAAAAAGCATTTAGGAATTTAATGAGAGGAGGTTTATATTAATGATTCTGAGACGGCCGTCTTCAAAATTACAACAAAAAATAAAGATATTCTTAAATTGATTGAAGCTTCGATATTTTATTGGGAAAAGCATCTGCAAATCGTTCAGTTGTGAGGGGATGATGGCTCGCTTCAAGGAAAGACAATATGCCCCATTGAATAAAATTTTATGTGCTCACACTCGTTCACTGTTACTCTCTCCACTTTCTCAAAAATTTCATTTGCTTGTTTTTAATGTTCCATTATTAATGTTCAGCTTAAATTAGATCCACGAGATTGTTCATAACCTATTTATCGCAATAAAAAATATATCCTTATGCAGTGGCGTAGGAGCATTTTTGGCAGGCTGGGGTGTGCTAAAATTTAAAAGGGTTCTGTCTGTGTGAGATCCCAATTGGTTGATTTAAAGTCTAAAGATAAATTCTGAATTCGACAATTATATGTGCAGGGGACTTTAAATGAATTTATAGAATCGAATCTTGCCCAACCAGATACATAGTGTCGAATCCTTGCCGAGACAAAAGCATTTATCATAAATGAATTACTAGTGGATAAACATTCCCAGCGGTAAAATTTTACAATAAACTTTATATAGGCTGATATTTACACTCATTAATATATATATATATATATATATATATATATATATATATATATATATATATATATATATATATATATATATATATATATATATATATATATATATATATATATATGTATATATATTCATTTATTTATCTATTTATTTATTCATTTACTTATTTAACAGATTCTTGAAACCTATATTGAACCAAGAAACAGTATTACTGACGTGCATATTTCACTAAGGGAATGATGATAAGGTTTATTTTATAACTGATTTACACTCTGGAACGCCCTTATTAACAAAAACATATTCGCAGGTGGATGACGCAACAGTCACGCGTTGTCGAAGACACAGAAATGTGACTATTTTCTTTTTCAATACTCGATATCTCTATGTTGAATACGCTGATTATAAGAAAATCAAATCACACCTTGGTCATGCACCTTTTGGCATATAACTATTACTTCCTAAATTATATAAATCTGCTAGGAAAGATTATTTTCTCCATTCAAGAAAATTTCATTTGGCAGCGCTGTGTCAAACTTTTCCCACCAACATGAACTATGCTGAGGATAGTTACCTTGGTCACTTGTATAGGAACATGACTTAGAATCCATGTGTTCTGATGATGAAAGGAAATAATAAACACTTATATAAGTAAATTCACGTTGCTTCCGATAGCATATGAAAAATTCACATCATTTCCTGATAAAAATATTAATTCCTAACAAGGAAGCGATTGTTGGACAATTTAGCAAGTACCAATTCTCTAGCCTCTATATTCCTACCGCACTTTTTTGACGCATGTGCTTTTCAAATATTTGACTATATTATTCACGACAAGGTACCTCTGATGCCATCTATTGTCGGTAAAGTATAATTTGTTCCGATGTATGGGAGGGAGGGAGATATGCCTTTCGGGATTTAACAATATTGTTATTCTACGCATATTTTACAAACAATACATGTCATTACATGAAATATATCAATTATCTTCTGTTTTCATGGAAAAGGTAATGGAAAATCAGATAAAATAAATGTAATTTCTTTATTTTCTAGTCGATTTCAGTAAATGTGGCACATTCTGGCATCACCCCCCTCCCCCGCCCGACCCCCAAATGTAATAGAACTAACGATTGTTTGCTGAGGAAATATTTCTGTGATATTTATTGGGATATTTTTATTTTCCACAGAATTAAGTTGTGGTCAGGCAACAAGAACCATTAAGGTCCCGTGCGTTTCTTTTGTAGTAATTTTGTGCCTAAATAGCTAAGGAAATGAAGTTTTAAAATTATAATGAGTGGATGATGGGGGCAATTGGCAATTTTGTACTCTACTGCTAAGGCCATCTATTGGACATGGAAATAAATAATTTGTAGAGATCTTTAATCCTTGCCTTCTGGAACCTTCCATGACGTCATTTTCGTTTAAAAAATAGCCCCAAAATATCCTACTTAATTGGAACTGGATATAATTTATACTTCCCACATATATTTCTGAATAAGGGATCAGTTTTGTTTCAGAGGACATGAAAGGGGCCAAGAAAAATGAGTGAATTTTATTATTAAAAATTGCCCGGGGAACAATGAAGAATTTTATAGTATCAGTAATAGAATCGCTGGACCGATAATCAAAATAAATACAAAAGAACTATAAAAGAAGTATCATTCAAATTTATTAAAAAAAAAAAATAAATAAATAAAAACCGGAGGTAAAAAGAGAAACGTTTTAAGTAAAATCTGTTGATATCTTTAAAACATCAGACTTTTTTTGCATTTGTTTTGGTTGATTTCTATGGCAAAGTAGGTTAAAGGACGTAAGTAGAATCAGCTGTAGAAAAATTTTGAGAAGGCAAAGAAACGACAGTAGAATTTCCCGAAAAAAAATATAAAAATCATGATACCGCTAGTTTTATAAAATCACCATAGAAAATGAACATGAGAAGCCCATAAGTTAGGTCGAAAAATTAATAAATCTTATTTTCAGTAAACAAAATTAATATAGTTCAGGTTGTAATATCAAATGAATTTAAGTCATGCGACAACAGAGTTATGAGAAGTAAAATTTAACTTTAAGGAAAGAAAGAAAAAAATAATATTAAGGAAGAAAATACAGAAAAGGTGAAAATAGTTACATGACGAAATGGAAGCAAGGAAAAAAAATAGATATTATTTGATAATGTTTGTATTTGAATCAGAAAATGAGGTAGGTGGAAAGCATCAAAACTTTATAAAGGAAAATTTAGAGATAATGGAAAAATCCAAGTCAGGTTAAATAGAATTAGCGGAACAATCCAAAACAAAACGCAAACTAAAAACAATAGACATTCGTAAACAAAATCAGACTAAAATTAAGAAAAAACTAAACAAAGGAAGAAACATCAAATTAATGAAAGGAATACTTTAAATAGGGTGTCAATATATATTTCTCAACTCAAAAGTTTAGAATATACCCGAGTATGGACTACATAAGGTTTAGAACCTCCCTAAAGTGTAAGGCACATAAGACTTTAGCCACGTGGATACGCAGAATATATATATATATATATATATATATATATATATATATATATATATATATATATATATATATATATATATATATATATATATATATATATATATGTGTTTTTTCAAAAAGGCCCATAAAAGAAACACAGGAAATATGAATAAATCACACTATATTTCGGTCAATAAACATCGACCCTCTTCAGATCCTGAAGAGGGTCGATGTTTATTGACCGAAATATAGTGTGATTTATTCATATTTCCTGTGTTTCTTTTATGGGCCTTTTTGAAAAAAAATGTTAAACTGTTCGATTACAGTTATAAATAAGACATATATATATATATATATATATATATATATATATATATATATATATATATATATATATACATACATATATATATATATACATGTATATATATGTGTATATACATTTACACACACACACACACATATATATATATATATATATATATATATATATATATATATATATATATATATATATATATATACACACACACATATATATATATATAAATATATATATATATATATATATATATATATATATGTATATACATACATATATATATATATATATATATATATACATATATAGATAGATAGATAGATATATTTAATGTATACATAAATATGTATATATATATATATATATATATATATATATATATATATATATATATATATATATATATATACACACACATATATATATATATATAAATATATATATATATATATATATATATATATATATATATGTATATACATACATATATATATATATATATATATATATATATATATATATATATATATATATATACATATATAGATAGATAGATAGATATATTTAATGTATACATAAATATGTATATATATATATATATATATATATATATATATATATATATATATATATATATATATATATATATATACACACACACACATATATATATATATATATATATATATATATATATATATATATATATACTAGGCAGTATATGATAGCAATCCATATTTGCCAATGGTTCTACGAATATAAGCGGATATGAGCAACCTGGTGAACTAACAAGAACTTTGGATGTATTTTTTTTTAAACTTTTATTTAAAATAACAAAATACAATATTTACATTTTGTCAATTAAATAGTTGAAAGCATGAATTCCTTTGTAACAAGTTTCTTCAGTTTTTCCTTATACAAAATTGACGCAAACGTAGAGGCAATCCCCCTAGATATCGATAAAGTCACTGGCAGTAGGGTAACAGATTGGGTTTAGGGCTATAGACAAGATGTCTCTTCGGCTTTTACTCACGATGCCTGTCGGATTATCTTACTGGAATTAGTATGGACCGGCAGGGATTACTTCCCTTAGTTAGATACGCACTGCATATAACAAGGAACTGACTACCCTGTGATGAATTTAGCCAATAAATCCTCTATGTATTTAATCAGTCTATGTAAGGAGATAGTGAGAGAATGACCCTTTGTCCTGGACGTAGAGGGGTTACTAAGAATCTCCCGGTTTATAAATACTAAAAAATTAACATTGGTAATTGGAATGTCAGAAACACGAATCGGCTTGGGAAGTTTCAGCGAGAGAAGAAGGAAGTCTTGAAATATAGATGTGATATTTTGGCCGTATGTGAAACACATTGTATGTCGATTTTGGAGTTGGAAGAGAAGGGATAAGTTTGATAATGACACCAAGAGCAGTAAAGCCATTAACGGAATGGAGAGCTGTAGATAATAGAATATTTCGTGCAAAGTTTAAATCAAAGTAGTAAAATATGAATATTATACTTTGCTATGCACCAACAAATAATTTCTTTAGAAAGAAGGTGAATACTCTGAAGAACTGCACACTTTAATAGTTAAGATCCCAGAGATTGATATGAAAATTGTGATTGCCGACTTCAATGCTAAGGATGGAAGAATAATCAAGGTATAGAGAATGTGATGGGTGGTGAGGGTCTTGTCAAAGATACAAATGAGAATGGAACACATTTTATAAGTTTTTGCCAAAAAAACCATCTTCCTATCGGAGGTACTCCTTTCCAGTAGAAGGCCATCCACAAATATACCTGGACTTCATCATGGGACAAAAAAAAAAATAAAAAAGATCACATAGCTATCAATAAGAAAAAAGGAAGACTGAGAAATGTAAGTAGCTATAGTACTGCAGATATTGGTAGTGATCACCAGCTCCTAATTGCCACAATGAATTAATACTAAAAGTACACATAAAAAATGTACATAGAATACCTGGGTTTGATACAACTAAGATTCTAGAAGATGGGCACAGAGAAACATTTGCAATTGAATGTAGGAATCATTTTCAGAGTAGAGAGCTTAAGAGACGAAGAGCAGACAATTGATGTAGAATACCAAAATTCCAATATTGATAGCGAGGTCAAAAGAAAGGCCAGGAAGGATTGATGAAAATATTTAGACAGGAGAGCAGATGTGGCTGTCAAAGCTATGAATTCAGGGAGTGGCTAATTTTTAAGTAATTGCCCCATATGATTAATAAATGAATCTCTACTGGGGCAAAAAATAAGAAGCATATACCCCTCAAAAAGAGAGATGGATCTTTTATAATAACAGGAGATGAAGAGGGGAAAAGATGGGTGTTTTACTTAAATAATTTCATGAATAGGAGACATGAAGAGAATAATTTCATCGATATACTTGAAGCTAAGGAACACCTTGATGTGCCCATAAATGAATTCAGTGTGTTTGAAATTGAAGCTGTCATTAACAAAGTAAAGAGATGGAAAGCCCCTGATACGGTGGAATAACTGCTGAGGTGATTTTGGCCGAAAATGGAGTGACTCCTAAAATATTTACAATATTATTTTGTAGAGGGGGCAAAACTTGATGAATGGGAGCCAGGGTTGTTAGTGAAAATGGCAAAAAAAGGAAATCTGACTGATTACAATAATTACAGTCATCACATGTACGTCTAAAGAGACTAGAGAGAAAGATTGATGAAAAGCTGAGAGATTAACAAGCAGGGTTTCTAAAAGATAGAAGTTGTACTGACCAAAATTCCATTTCAAGACATTTTGTACCTCAATGTGTAGAAAACAGAAATACACTTTTGATGGTATTTGTGGACCAGGAAAAAGTCTTTGTTAGTGTGCACCGGCCAATTTTGAGGAGTCCTGCGTTATCGTGGAGTTCCTCTTAAGTATGTAAATTTGATTAAGGCTGTTCATGAGCATACCTAGTGCAAAGTTAATGTTAATAAAGTCCTATCAAAGGAGATTCCAGTGAAAAGTGGAGTACTCATAGGAGATATGGTATCACCATTTGTTGCTTATTCTCTTCATGGATTTTGTAATGTATAGAACAGTTGGGGATGGCGGAGAAGGATTGGGCTGGATTGATAACAGGAACTTAGCGGGCATGGAATATGCTGATAACACTGGCCTTATCAGCAAAATGCTACAATATATACAAAGCTTGCTTACCAGAATGCATTAATAATCCTATGCGGGTGGGCTGAAGATGAAGAGAAGAAAGACAGACGAGAACAGAATATGCAATGGAGGATGAAATATCATTAGAAGAAGTGATTAACGAGGTAGAATTATTTAAATATTTAGGAACTCTGATTTCTGATACAGGTCCTTAGAATTGTAGTTTAAGGAAATATTAAAAAAAAAAAAAAACAGATCATACAATGGCTAGATTAAGTAAAATTTGGAAATCAAATCGCTAGAAATTATATATAAAAATTAGGCTATATATTAGTTTAATGAGATCAGTGTATGGAAATGAGTCGTGGTATGATAATGATGGAATATTTAACAGATTTTGTAGATTTGAGAACAAAGACCTCTGAATAATATCAGGAGTTAAATGGCAGGGCAGGACTAGAAATTAAACTACAGTAGAGATTACTAAATCTTTCACAGTTCCTAATACTTAAATGATTCCATCTCATTATTCATTTTCCCTTCCAGTAATATTTCATCATCCATTGCATGTTCCGTTCTCTTCATCTTTATGTTTCTTCTATTCATCTTGAGCCCATCCTCTTGTGATATTTCATGAATTCTGGTAAGCAAGTATAGGAAATCCTTTGGTGTTCTGCTAATAAGAACAGCATCATCAGCATACTCTACCTAAGCTAATTTCTTATTACCAAACCAGTCTGATCTTTCTCCTCCATCATCTACTCTATATATACCTGAAAAAAATCTTGGAAAACATAACTAATGGAATTATCAAGCGCAATGAAGGATAGGTATCACTCTTACAAGCACATTAAAATCCGAATAAAAAAAAAGATCATTTAACTATGAACACTTTTTCCTTAATTTTTTAGCTGCTACTCCTCCCTAGTAATTCATCAGATAATGGGTGGATATGCCAGCGAGTATTATATGTTTTTCCCTAGAGCAAGTCTGGTATGTGAATTATTATTATTATTATTTTTATTATTATTATTATTATTATTATTATTATTGCAATCAAAAGGTTCCTATTATCACTAGGATTGCAACTTGACCAATAACAATGATAATGGATATTAAAAATCCACAATTTCATATCGTTATATGTTGAAAAAACACATGAGCAATCGAATTTTTTTTTTTTCAAAGTGCCTCTTCAGAAAAAGGCGGCAAAACATTTACAATAGATCGTAGGCAAATTAAAAATATATCCTAATTGCAAGATAAAATTTACTAAACAACCAAAGTAATAATCGAAGATAAAGTAGCAGATTAAAATGAAAAGGCAGTTTTCCAACAAGCTAACATTCGTCTTCATAGTAATCAATGGTAAGTTACCAGAAAATATGAAAAAAAAAGGCAATTTTCCAGCAAGTGAACACTCATCTTCATGTTGAAATAGCTAGTTACCTGGCAACAATATCGTTACTAAACAACCAAAGTAGTAATCAAAGATAAAATAAGAGATTGAAAGGAAAGAAAGCAGTTTCCAAACAAGGGAATACTGGTCTCCATATCTAAATAGCTCGTTGCCGGGCAACAAGATTGTTACCAGACTACCAAAGTTGTAGTCAAAGTTGAAATAGTATATTAAAAGGATGAAAGGCAGTTTCCCAACAAGTGAACACTCATCTTCATGTTGAATTAGCTAGTTACCGGGCAACAAGATAGTTACCAGACTACCAAAGTTGTGGTCAAAGTTGAAATAGTATATTAAAAGGATAAAAGGCAGTTTCCCAACAAGTGAACACTCGTCTCCATATACAAATAGCTCGTTGCCGGGCAACTAGATAGTTACTAAACTACCAAAATAGTTGTCAAAGTTGAAACAGTATAATAAAGGGATAAAAGCCAGTTTCCCAACAAGTGAACGCTCGTCTCCATATACGAATAGCTCGTTGCCGGGCAACAAGATAGTTATTAAACTACCAAAGTAGTTGTCAAAGTTGAAATAATATATCAAAAGGATAAAAGGCAGTTTCCCAACAGGTGAATACTCGTCTACATATACAAATAGCTCGTTGAGGGGCAACAAAATAGTTACTAAACTACCAAAGTAGTTGTCAAAGTTTAAATAATAGATAAAAGGTAGTTTCCCAACAAGTGAACACTCGTCTTCTTATACAAATACCTCTTTGCCGGGCAACTAGATAGTTACTAAACTACCAAAGTAGTTGTCAAAGTTGAAATAGTAGATTAAATAGATAAAAGGTAGTTTCCCAACAAGTGAACACTCGTCTCCATATACGAATAGCTCGTTGCCAGGCAACAAGATAGTTACTAAACTACCAAAGTAGTTGTCAAAGTTGAAATAATAGGTAAAAGGTAGTTTCCCAACAAGTGAACACTCGTCTCCATATACGAATAGCTCGTTGCCGGGCAACAAGATAGTTATTAAACTACCAAAGAAGTTGTCAAAGTTGAAATAATATATCAAAAGGATAAAAGGCAGTTTCCCAACAGGTGAATACTCGTCTACATATACAAATAGCTCGTTGAGGGGCAACAAGATAGTTACTAAACTACCAAAGTAGTTGTCAAAGTTGAAATAGTAGATTAAATAGATAAAAGGTAGTTTCCCAACAAGTGAACACTCGTCTCCATATACGAATAGCTCGTTGCCAGGCAACAAGATAGTTACCAAACTACCAAAGTAGTTGTCAAAGTTGAAATAATAGGTAAAAGGTAGTTTCCCTACAAGTGAACACTCGTCTCCATATACGAATAGCTCGTTGCCAGGCAACAAGATAGTTACTAAACTACCAAAGTAGTTGTCAAAGTTGAAATAATAGGTAAAAGGTAGTTTCCCAACAAGTGAACACTCGTCTTCTTATACAAATACCTCTTTGCCGGGCAACTAGATAGTTACTAAACTACCAAAGTAGTAGTCAAAGTTGAAATAGTGTAATAAATGGATAAAAGGTAGTTTCCAAACAAGTGAATACTCGTCTCCATATACACATAGCTCGTTGCCGGGCAACTAGATAGTTACTAAACTACCAAAGTAGTTGTCAAAGTTGAAATAATAGGTAATAGGTAGTTTCCCAACAAGTGAACACTCATCTCCATATACAAATAGCTCGTTGCCGGGCAACTAGATAGTTACTAAACTACCAAAGTAGTTGTCAAAGTTTAAATAATAGATAAAAGGTAGTTTCCCAACAAGTGAACACTCGTCTTCCTATACAAATAGCTCATTGCCGGACAACAAGCTAGTTACTAGACTACCCAAGTAGTAGTCAAAGTTGAAATAGTAGACTTAAAGGATAAAAGGTAGTTTTCCAACAAGTGAACACTCGTCTCCATATACAAATAGCTCGTTGCCGGGCAACTAGATAGTTACTAGACTACCAAAGTAGTAGTCAAAGTTGAAATAGTATAATAAATGGATAAAAGGTAGTTTCCAAACAACTGAATACTCGTCTCCTTATACAAATAGCTCGATGCCGGACAACAAGCTAGTTACTAGATTACCAAAGTAGTAGTCAAAGTTGAAATAATAGATTAAAAAGGATAAAAGGTAGTTTCCCAACAAGTGAACACTCGTCTCCATATACAAATAGCTCGTTGCCGGGCAACTAGATAGTTACTAAACTACCAAAGTAGTTATCAAAGTTTAAATAATAGATAAAAGGTAGTTTCCCAACAAGTGAACACTCGTCTTCCTATACAAATAGCTCATTGCCGGACAACAAGCTAGTTACTAGACTACCCAAGTAGTAGTCAAAGTTGAAATAGTAGACTTAAAGGATAAAAGGTAGTTTTCCAACAAGTGAACACTCGTCTCCATATACAAATAGCTCTATGCCAGACAACAAGCTAGTTACTAGACTACCAAAGTAGTAGTCAAAGTTGAAATAATAGATTAAAAAGGATAAAAGGTAGTTTCCCAACAAGTGAACACTCGTCTCCATATACAAATAGCTCGTTGCCAGGCAACAAAATAGTAACTAGATCACCTAAGTAGTAGCCAGAGTTGAAATAATACATCAAAAGGATAAAAGGTCGTTTCCGACTTAGTGCCACCTTGTGAATTATACAATGGAATGTGGCAACATTTGGAATCTTCTTTTCCTTTCTCATTAATCCAATAAGACCCTTCGTTTTGCCTCTCAAGTTGAGGGCACCATCAATTTACACACAAACCATGATAGACCATTCCAGGCTGTTGTCCGAAAAAACTCTGATAGTGCAGTGAACATGTGTTCTCCTCTTGTTTGGACATATAGTAGTAATAAACGCAATAATTATTCCAGGAATAAGTCTTCTTTTACAAATCTTACCCAAACGTATAACTGTGCAGTATAACAAATATCTGTGGTTTTGTCCAATGCATTGCGAAAGCATGGAATAGTTAATAGGTTTGCAACTACCTGACGAGGAATGGCATTGTAGGTTTCTTCAGTCCTCCTTATTATAGTTATGCCTGATATGATTTTTATGAATATTACTTCTTTATTACTGAAATTACAATACATTTCCTCTGCTGATGCCAAAATACATTCTCTAACAATCTCTGCATCTATAAAAGGTCTCTT
>NC_090746.1:91402342-91407342 GCF_036898095.1 Palaemon carinicauda
AGAGTTTTATGACTGATCTCACAAGCAGCCTCCCTCACCCCACCCGCTTTGAAGAAGCTTACGGTTAAATTTTTGCAGCGGGATTAACATATGTGTATGTGTGTCTGTGTGCGCGCGCGTGTGCCCATTTGTACGTTTATAAGTGTAATTATATTTATGTTTTCTCCGCATACAAAAACATTAAAATAGATATGTCTGCATAGATCAAATGTAAACTTAAATGGACGATTACTTAAATCTGCAGTAATTATAACTATATCAAAAGGCAGTATCTACTGAAAACTTGCTCAAAGTGTCATTTGGTTATGGACCGTTGTCTGGGCAGCCCTTAAAGAGAGGCATTGTCCATTGAAAACAATATTCTCTCCAATTTTCCAGGCGTTCGCTACATGTTGAATCTGACTACTTCTATCGACTATCTTACTTGCTACTGAAAACTCGGTAACTAGAATTAATCTCTGTTCATCTGCCGAAATATAATTCTAATTTTGTGAAACAACATTGATGAATAAATTTTGCTTTGATTTTTGATATACAGATTTTTCATTAAAAATAATGTTGGCTACTGAAAAAAAACATAAAACAGGAACATCAAAAATTATAAGTCCTGTATTTTAGGCTATTTGAACGTCTGCTTGAATAATTTTATCCATAATACAATATTTTTTCCCATGAAGTTTTTAACATTTTGAGATATTCAGTTAATGTACTTTGCATTAATAAAACAGTTTCCCCAAAACAGCAGTATAATCTTATTAGTTATGCCATTTAATTGCATAAGCATAAAACAAAGCCTGTACATGATTGGGCCTTATAAAGTCATCACGTAACTAAGTATAATTGTCCAAAATATCTATATAGAAAAAGAATAATCCACATCGACGCTAAATTACCCTAGAACGGACTAGGAAACCATAATGGGGGGGGGGGGTGGCTTTAGATAAATCAGAGATAAAAAATAGTAACATAAAAAGAAGCAGTAAAGCAAAGTTAATATTTTGAGATATTTAAAAATCTCTCTCTCTCTCTCTCTCTCTCTCTCTCTCTCTCTCTCTCTCTCTCTCTCTCTCTCTCTCTCTCTCTCTCTCTCTCTTTAAAAGTAAGATTTCGGAATTCTATATCACAGCACCAAAATATTTTCTGATGCCAAAGGGAAAACGTTCGTCCCTCCAAATATTGAGAAATAAACAACCAAAAATTCAATTTTTTTTTGTTCGCACCAAGAGAAAATCAGAAATATAGTTATGATAGGGTTGTTTGTTTTATTCTCTCTCCAATTTATCTACATTTCTATACCGAATATTTTTTCTATTCCAAAATGGGCATAAAACGTTGTCTATATTTCCAAGGTACAGTATTTTTACATTTTCCTATTTCCGCCTTGAATGTTGCCATGTCACATTCCCATCTCTTTTGTATTCAGTTTTCTAAATGCATCATATTTAGACACTTTTGTAGGGTTCGGGTACTGATAAACTTCTCATTTCATTGCATAATACACTCATGAAATCCTAGGAAATTTTCTCTATAATGGGTAGATATGCAATTATCAATGCAAGACTATGATAAACATTATTTCTTTATCCCAAAATACTGGTCAGCACTTCGTTCTTCCACCGAGGGCATTATTCAAGTGTAGATTTCAGGTACTGATAAACACTTAATTTCAGGTGCATAATACATTCATGAAATCCTAGGGAATCTTCCCTACTAATCGGTATATATGCAATTAGCAATACAAGACTATGATAAACATAATTTCTGTATATCAAAATACTGTTTAACGTTTCGTTTTTCCAACCGAGGGCAATATTCAAGAAGGACGAACAAACGGGTTAAGAATATTAAGCAGAACAGTTCCCTTAAACCTTCCTGCTACAAATTGTGTTAACGATACAACTGTCATGAACACAACCTTCTCCCTTTATTTCCTTCGTGAATCTCAGCGGGGTTGGTAGGTCTTTGAGTTTCCGTTTAGATCTTCGTCTGTTTGTTTAATGATCAACATAAACTGAGTTGAGAATTCTTTCACTAAATTGTTGAAAATTGTAAATTACAAGTTACTATCTTTGGGGAGCGTATTCCAGAGCTCCAGTTACTTATCGGGATACCTGTAAACACTCGGATTCCCAAGGGAGGCAATCCGAGTGAATATATGGGTCGCTATGGAGCCCGCGAAGCAGTTGAAGAAAACCATAAAACTCTCTCTCTCTCTCTCTCTCTCTCTCTCTCTCTCTCTCTCTCTCTCTCTCTCTCTCCCTCTCTCTCTCTCTCTCTCTCTCTCTCGATCATTAAAAGGGTGCGGTTAGGCTATAAAACTATAAAATGAAAATAAAGTTATTAAATAGCAAAACCACAGAAATAAAGATACCAGCTTCAATAATAATTATAATCACAATGAAAATGATAAAAAAAATATCCTTCCAAACTCTCGCATTATCTTGGTTAACGAGGAGAGGCTGAAGATGTATAAATCCTTTATCAATTTTCACCAAAATATGATTTTCTGTAACTGGTAGTAGATTAGCCATTCAAACTTCTTTTGAGATTTGGGTAAATTTTGACATGTGTTTAAACTCTGTTGTTGCAATCTATATGTAAATCTAGTGTCAAAGTGCTAAAAAACATAGCTTTTCAAATGATTATCGGTGCAAATAATTTCCATAGCTATTTTCATTCAACAAATGATGTTATTCGTTTCATTAATTATTCATAGGGATTTGTCTTATCGAGTATTATTCTTACATGGTATATGTTTCGAAGGATATATCATATAAGTCGAATGGACGGATGAATTCTATGACCATTATGCTCTATTGGTATTATTCACATTCAAAATTCTTAAAAATCCTTGACTTTAACCTGCAATCATTGCCTATCTCATTATCATGAAAAATATTTCACTGCTTCAATTATCAAATTCAAGGAGTCGTTTCAAGACTGTTTTAACTTTTATTACACTAACACAAGGAAAATTTAACATCCGAGTACGAGTATAGAAAACTAATCTCTATTTTCCCGTTTCCTTTAAATAAATTTTCGTAGCAATTGAACAACTCTGGAAGATATACGAAAAAAAAAAAACATAAAATAGAGGTAATTTGTAACTGACAGTAATCTGATTTCAATATTATTTTGGAAAATATCTTTCTCTTAGTGAAGTTTTGGTTTGACAATGAAGAACTTATAGAAAAGATAAGTAAAGAGAAATCTCATTACGTGGTCATTTAGGAAAAACAAATAGATCACATAGCTATTAAAAAAGGGAAAAGAAGGATACCGATAAATGTAGGAGGCTATAGAGGTGCATATATTGGTAGTAATCACAAGTTCTTCATTACCACGGTGAAATTAAAACTGAAAGCACCCAACAGAAATGTAGGTAGAATACCTAGGTTTGATACATCTAAGTTTTTAGGTGATGACCACAGAGAAACCTTCATAATTAAATGTAGGAATCGATTTCCAGTCTTAGAGACTTGAAGACAATTAATGAAGAATGGTGTGATATTAAGAACATATATCAGTCTGTTGGCAGTGATGCTCTCGGACATGTTCTATGCATTAAAATATTCACGAGGAGGATAAGAAACATAAGTTACAAAACATTCCCTTGGAATACTATACGGCTCACTGGAAATTCGTTTGATAGGACTCCACATGCATTAACTTTTGCATTTCCTATACTTATGAACAGACTTAATCAAATTTACATGTTTGAAAGGAACTTCATAATAACGCAAGAGTCTCCACCAAATTGACCGGTGCACACTATCAAAGGCTTTTTCATAGTCCACAAATGACATTCCAAGTGGATTTCTATATTATAGACAATGCTGTACAACATGTTTTGAAATGAAAATTTGGTCAGTAAAATTTCTACCTTTTCTATACCCTCCTTGTTCATCCCTCACTTACTGACGTAAATGGGACGCCTCTTTAAATATAGTGATTAGTCAGGTTTTTTTTTTTTCTTAACATTTCCATTAACACTCCCAGCTGCCACTAATCAGGTTTTGCATTTTCACGCCACATGCAACAAAATGATTTTGTAAGTATTATGGGGGGCGATTTATTTTCGGCCAATATCATCTCAGCAGTTATTCTGTTATATAAAGAGTCTTCCCATCTTATGAGTAGTTTAATAAAATCTTGAACTTTAAATACATTGAATTCATTTATGGGCATATCAAGGACTTCACACAAAGACAAGAGCTTGGGTCCGGCCGGGAATCGAACCCTGGTCGGCAATTGTCATTGACTTTTATCTTTCTTCGTGGCCAAGTGGCTTAGTCACTGTCTATACAAGCTTGCCGACCAGGCTTCGATTCCCGGCCGGACCCAAGCTCTTGTCTTTGTGTGATTTCGCCTGGGGCTCTGATCCCGAGGTCGTTAAGAGAATCCATACATTAATGTATCAAAAATATATATTGCTTATTTGAATATGAAAAACACGTAAAAATGTGCAAAATTTATCATTAATTGAATGCCAAGTAACAAACTACCAATTAGCTACGATGGTGAAGATGGGTTGATTTCAATTCTAAGTACAAAATACCTGAATTCGACAGGTATAAGTACAGAAGAATTGTCATTGACTTTTATCTTTCTTCGTGGCCAAGTGGCTTAGTCACTGTCTATACAAGCTTGCCGACCAGGGTTCGATTCCCGGCCGGACCCAAGCTCTTGTCTTTGTGTGATTTCGCCTGGGGCTCTGATCCCGAGGTCGTTAAGAGAATCCAGACATTAATGTATCAAAAATATATATGGCTTATTTGAATATATATATATATATATATATATATGTGTGTGTGTATATATATATATATATATATATATATATATATATATGTATATATATATATATATATATATATATATATATATGTATGTATATATATATATATATATATATATATATATATATATATATATATATATATATATATATATATATATATATATATTTATATATATATATATATATATATATATATATA
>NC_090746.1:91415160-91417660 GCF_036898095.1 Palaemon carinicauda
ACAAAACCAGATCATTACCACTTCCTTAACATCTCCGATGTTACCTCCTGCTTGTACGAATCGAAGGTGTTCTTAATTCTCGATTCCCTGAAGGGGTATTGTTAGATGCTCATGAACCCAGAAGAAATCCACAAGACTGTCATCACCACCACCTTCGGGACATACACATGAAATTTCTCCCTTTTTTGCTTTCACAATGCTAGGGGCACTTTTCAAAGTCATATGGATGGCATCTTATGGGACCTCCCCTTCTACCCATGCTACGAGGATGGCATAGTTATGTTCCCTTCCTCCAAAAAAGAGTGCCTCTATCCCCTACTCACTATTTTCGACCACCTACAACAGAAAGGCCTTGTAGTTTGGTACGACAATTGATGTGTGCATCAATGGATTCAGTGTGTTTGAAGGCGAAGCTATCATTAAAAAATCAAGAGATGGAGAGCCCCTGGATACGATGAAATAACTGCTGAGATGATATTGGTAGAAAAATGTAGTGACTCCCAGAATACTTTCAAGATTATTTTGTAGAATGTGGAGTGATAAATGAAAGCTAGGATCGTTGGTGTAAATGGCGAAAAAAGAAAGATCTGACTGATTGCAACAATTAGAGGCATCACACTTACGTCGGTTGTCATACAAATATATAGTATACTCATTCTAAAGGGAGTAGAGAGAAAGATTAATAAAAATCTGAGATATAAGCATCAAGGTTTAGAAAAGATAGAAGTTGTACTGACTACATTTTGATTTTTTAGATATGTGGTACAGCAATGAGTAGAATATATAAATCCACCTTTGATAGCATTTGTGGACTATGAAAAAGCTTTAGAAAGTGTCTACCGACCAGTTTTGTGGAAAGTCCTGCGTTATTATGGAGTTCCTCTTAAATATCTAAATTTTATTAAGTCTGTTTAAAAGCCTAGCAAGTGCAAAGTTAATGCTAGTGGATTCCTAGACATATCTAGTTTCTAATGAACAGTGGAGTACTCCAAGGGAATTTGTGGTCACGTATGTTGTTTATCTCCCCCTTGAATATTGTAATGCATAGAACATTTGGGGATGGTGGATGACGTATTGACTGTAATGGTAACATGAATTCAGCTGACCTATAGTATGCTAATGATGCTGTTCATTTTAACAGAACACCAAAGGACTTGCAAAGCTTGCTTACCAGAAAGCATGAAATATCACATGAGGTTAGACTTAAGATAAATAAAAGAAAGACAGAGATGATGACAACGGAATATACAATGGAGGCTGAAATATCATTAGAAGGAGAAAGGATCAATGAGGTGGAATCATTTAAATATTTAGCAACCATAATCTTTAATATACGATCTTTAGAATTTTAGTTTAATGAAAGATTGAAAAAAGTAAATCAGGCAATGGGTAGACTAAGTAAAATTTGGATATCAAATCGCCTGCAATTACACATAAGAAATTAGTTTAGTGAGATCGGTGTTACTGTATGGACATAAGCCGTGGTATGACAATGATACAATATCCAACAAATTTTGTAGATTTGAGAACAAAGCCCTCAGAAGGATATTGGGAGTTGAATAGCAGGGCAAGATTAGAAATGAAACTATTAGACAGATTACTCGATAACCATATGGGGGTGATATCATGGTGAGGGGTAGATGGAGATGGCTTGGGCATGCTTTTCGCACTCCCCAAGAGAGATTAGTTCACCAAACTTTCAATTGGGCTCCACAAGGTACTATAAGAGTTGGAAGACCCAGGCCTTCATGGCAGAGGACTATGATACGAGAGGTAGGAGAGGATGAATGGAGAAGTATTGATTAAAACGCTCAAGATAGCGACAACTGGCGAAATCTAACCGAGGTCCTCTAAGTCTACAGACGTGGGAAGGAGATGATGATGATGCTTATTAAATCGTCATAGAATGATGCAAACTGGTGATTTTTTTTTTTTTTTTTCCAATAGAATATGAAAGTACGACACTTTGTCTCATACTACAGGGGGATGGCGATGCTTAAAGAAATAACTGCTGTACTGATATGACTTAATTGTAGGAGCATTTAGGAATTCAATGAGAGGAGGTTTATATTAATGATTCTGAGACGACCGTCTTCAATGTTACAGCGAAAAATAAAGATCTTATTAAATTGGGTGAAGCTTCGACATTCTATTGAGAAAAACATCTGCAAATCGTTCAGTTGTGAGGGGATGATGGCCCGCTTCAAGGAAATTTTATGTGCTAACACTCGTTCACTGTTACTCTCTCGACTTTCTCAAATATTTCATTTGCTTGTTTTTAATGTTCAATTATTAATGTTCAGCTTAAATTAGATCCACGAGATTGCCCATTACCTATTTATCGCAATAAAAAAATATATCCTTATGCAGTGACGTAGGAGCATTTTTTGGCAGGCTGGGGTGTGCTAAAATTTGAAAGGGTTCTGTCTGTGTGGGGTCCCAATTGGTTGATTTAAAGTCTAAAAATTGATTCTGAATTCGACAGGTATATGTGCAGGGG
>NC_090746.1:91422660-91427660 GCF_036898095.1 Palaemon carinicauda
CGAAAATGAAGTGACTCCTAAAATATTTAAAAGATTATTTTGTAGAAGTTGGGCATGGAGAGGCAAAACTTGATGAATGGGAACCAGGGGTGTTAGTGAAAATGACAAAATGGAGATCTGACTGATTGCAATAATTACAGTCATCACATTTACGTCTAAAGAGACTAGAGAGAAAGATTGAGAAAAATCTGAGAGAATAACGAACAGGGTTTCTAAAAGGTAGAAGTTGTACTGACCAAAATTCCATTTCAAGACATTTTGTACAGCAATGTGTAGAATATAAGAAATACACTTTTGATGGTATTTGTGGACCATGAAAAAGTCTTGGTTAATGTGCGCCGGCCAATTTTGAGGAGTCCTTCGTTATCATGGAGTTCCTCTTAGGTATGTAAATTTGATTAAGGCTGTTCATGAGCATACCTAGTGCATAGTTAATGTTAATAGAGTCCTATCAAAGGAAATTCTATTGAAAAGTGGAATACTCATAGGAAATATGGTATCACCAATTGTTATTTATTCTCTTCATGGATTTGGTAATGTATAGAACAGTTGGGGGTGGCGGAGAAGGATTGGGCTGGATTGATAACAAGAAATTATCGAACATGGAATATGCTGATAGCACTGCCCTTATCAGCAAAATGCTACAATATTTACAAAGCTTGCTTACCAGAATGCATTAAAAGCTTTATGTGGATGAAAGACAGAGATGAGAACAGAATATGCAATGGAGGATGAAATATCATTGGAAGGAGAAGTGATTAATGAGGTAGAATTATTTAAATAAGTAGGAACTCTAATCTCTGATACAGGGTCCTTAGAATTGTAGTTTAATGAAATATTGATAATAACAGATCATACAATGGCTAGACTAAGTAAAATTTGGAAATCAAATCGCTAGAAATTACATATAAAAATTAGGCTATATATTAGTTTAATAAGATCAGTGTATGGAAATGAGTCGTGATATGATAATGATGGAATATTTAACAGATTTTGTAGATTGGAGAACAAAGCCCTCTGAAGAATATTAGGAGTTAAATGGCAGGACAGGACTAGGAATTAAACTATAGTAGAGATTACTAAATCTTTCACAGTTCCTAATACTTAAATGATTCCATCTCATTATTCTTTTCTCCTTCTAGTAACATTTCATCACCCATTGCATGTTCCGTTCTCATCATCTATATGTTTCTTCTATTCATCTTGAGCCCATCCTCTTGTGATATTTCATGCATCTGGTAAGTGAGCATAGCAAATCCCGTGGTTTTCTGCTAATAAGAACAACATCATCAGCATACTCTACCTCAGCTAATTTCTTATTACCAAACCAGTCCGATCTTTCTCCTCCATCATCTACTCTACATATACCTGAAAAAAAATCTTAAAAAAACATAACTAAGGGAATTATCAACCGCAATGAAGGATAGGTATCAATCTTACAAGCACATTAAAATCCGAATAAGAAAAAAAAAAAACATTTAACTATTAACGCTTTTTCCTATATTGTTAGCTGCGACTCCTCCCTAGTAATTCATCAGATAATGGGTGGATATGCCCGCGAGTACTATATGTTTTTCCCTAGAGCAAGTCTAGAATATGAATTATTATTATTATTATCATTATTATTATTATTATTATTATTATTATTATTATTATTATTATTACAATCAAAAAGTTCTTATTATCACTAGGATTGCAACTTGACCAACAACAATAATAATGGATATTAAAAATCCAGAGTTTCATATCGTTATATGTTGTAAAAACACATGAGCAATAAATTTTTTTTTCGAAGTGCCTCTTCAGAAAAAGGAGGCAAAACTTTTACAATAGATCGTAGGCCTATTAAAAATATATGCTAATTGCAAGATAAAATTAACTAAACAACCAAAGTAATAATCGAAGGTAAAGTAGCAGATTAAAATGAAAAGGCAGTTTTCCAACAAGCTAACATTCGTCTTCATAGGCATATAGCTAGTTATCGAGCAACAAGATATTTACTATACTACCAAAGTAGTATTCAATGGTAAATTACCAGAAAATATGAAAAAAAGGCAATTTTCCACCAAGTGAACACTCATCTTCATGTTGAAATAGCTAGTTACCAACAACCAAAGTAGTAATCAAAGATAAAATAAGAGATTGAAAGGAAAGAGAGCAGTTTCCAAACAAGGGAATACTTGTCTTCATATTTAAATAGCTCGTTGCCGGGCAACAAGATTGTTACCAGACTACCAAAGTTGTAGTCAAAGTTGAAATAGTATAATAAAAGGATAAAAGGCAGTTTCCCAACAAGTGAACACTCGTCTCCATATACGAATAGCTCGTTGCCGGGCAACAAGATGGTTACTAAACTACCAAAGTAGTTGTCAAAGTTGAAATAATAGATAAAAGGTAGTTTCCCAACAAGTGAACACTCGTCTTCCTATACAAATACCTCTTTGCCGGGCAACTATATAGTTACTAAAACTACCAAAATAGTTGTCAAAGTTGAAATAGTATATTAAATAGATAAAAGGTAGTTTCCCAACAAGTGAACACTCGTCTTCCTATACAAATACCTCTTTGCCGGGCAACTAGATAGTTACTAAAACTACCAAAGTAGTTGTCAAAGTTGAAATAATAGATAAAAGGTAGTTTCCCAACAAGTGAACACTCGTCTCCTTATACAAATAGCTCTTTGCCGGGCAACTAGATAGTTACTAAATTACCAAAGTAGTAGTCAAAGTTGAAATAGTATAATAAATGGATAAAAGGTAGTTTCCAAACAACTGAATACTCCTCTCCATATACAAATAGCTTGTTGCCAGGCAACAAGATAGTTACTAAACTGCCAAAGGGATAGTCAAAGTTGAAATAATAGATTAAAAGGATAAATGGCAGTTTCCCAACAAGAGAACACTCGTCTTCGTATACAATAACCTCTTTGCCGGGCAACTAGATAGTTACTAAACCACCAAAGTTGTAGTCAAAGTTGAAATAGTATATTAAAAGGATAAAAGGCAGTTTCCAAACAAGTGAACGCTCATCTCCATATACGAATAGCTCGTTGCCGAGCAACAAGATGGTTACTAAACTACCAAAGTAGCTGTCAAAGTTGAAATAATAGATAAAAGGTAGTTTCCCAACAAGTGAACACTCGTCTCCATATACAAATAGCTCGTTGCCGGGCAACAAGATAGTTACTAAACTACCAAAGTAGTTGTCAAAGTTGAAATAGTATATTAAATAAATAAAAGGTAGTTTCCCAACAAGTGAACACTCGTCTTCCTATACAAATACCTCTTTGCCGGGCAACTAGATAGTTACTAAACTACCAAAGTAGTAGGCAAAGTTGAAATAGTATAATAAATGGATAAAAGGTAGTTTCCAAACAACTGAATACTCGTCTCCATATACAAATAGCTCATCATCAGGCAACAAGCTAGTTACCAGACTACCAAAGAAGTAGTCAAAGATGAAATAATATATTAAAAAGGATAAAAGGTAGTTTCCCAACAAGTGAACACTCGTCTCCATATACAAATAGCTCGTTGCCGGGCAACTAGATAGTTACTAAACTACCAAAGTAGTAGTCAAAGTTGAAATATTATAATAAATGGATAAAAAATAGTTTCCAAACAACTGAATACTAGTCTCCATATACAAATAGCTCGTTATCAGGCAACAAGATAGTTACTAAACTACCAAAGTAGTAGTCAAAGTTGAAATAATAGATTAAAAATGATAAAAGGTAGTTTCCCAACAAGTGAACACTCGTTTCCATATACAAATATCTCGTTGCCAGGCAACAAGATAGTTACTAGATCACCAAAGTAGTAGCCAGAGTTGAAATAATACATTTAAAGGATAAAAGGTAGTTTCCGACTAAGTGCCACCTGGTGAATTATACAATGAAATGGGGCAACGTTTGGAATCTTCTCTTCCTTTCTCATTAATCCAATAAGACCCTTCGTTTTGCCCCTCAAGTTGAAGGCACCATGAATTTCCACACAAACCATGATAGACCATTTCAGGCTATTGTCCGAAAAAACTCTGATAGTGCAGTCAATATGTCTTCTCCTCTTGTTTGGACATATAGTAGTAATAAACGCAATGATTATTCCAGGAATTAGTCTTCTTTTACAAATCTTACCCAAACGTATAATTGTGCAGTATAACAAATATCTGTGCATTCGTCCAATGCATTGCGAAAGCATGGAAGAGTTAATAGGTTTACAAGTACCTGACGAGGAATGGCATTGCAGGTTTCTTCAGTCCTGCTCATTATAGTTATGCCTGATAGGATTTATTTGAATATTACATCTTTATTACTAAAACTATAATACATTTCCTCTGCTGATGCCAAAATACATTCTTTAACAATCTCTGCATCTATAGAAGGTCTCATTTGTCTAGCCAAGATTCATGTAACCTCATGTGTTGCCTCTGTCAAAGTCTCTACATGCTATGATATGTAAAGAACTTCAAGGGCCACTATAGTCTGTTCATTTTCCACTATAGGCCCCCCCGTCCTCCCCCCCCCCAATAAAAAAAAAACATTAAAATCTTAATTACTCGGTCAGGATTACATAGAAGTCAATGTGTTTTGGTTTGAAATACATAGAAGACTCTCCAGTTGCTAGGTAAATTTTTATATAGTTAATTTCATTTCATGCAACCCTGAAAGAGTGATCGATATTTCTGCGTTAATTTTTTTGGCCAAATCAAGATGAATACTCAAGTATTATTGAACCTAGTCCTATTAGTAATCTTGTTAAAAGGTGATTGATACAGTAAAACGATGAAATTTATATCTAAAGTCTAATATTGTTGGCGCCTGTAGTAGTATATGTTTTTGCATGTATGTGACTATCATGAAAATTTTCTTCCTGCAAATTTGTATATACACATATCAGATAACAGAGAGAGAGAGAGAGAGAGAGAGAGAGAGAGAGAGAGAGAGAGAGAGTAATCTCTTAAGTCCCAGCGTCTTTTTTACTTCGTTGTTATTGCACTAA
>NC_090746.1:91432660-91440160 GCF_036898095.1 Palaemon carinicauda
GTGCTCCCAGCCTTAAAGAGAGGCATTGTCCATTGTAAAACGATATTCTCTCCAATTTTCCAGGCGTTCGCTACATGTTGAATCAGACTACTTCTATCGACTATCTTAATTACTACTGAAAACACGGTAACTATAATTAATCTCTGTTCATCTGCCGAAGTATAATTTTAATTTTGTGAAGCAACAGTGATGAATAAAAAATTTTGCTTTGATTTTTTATATAAAGATTTTTCATTAAAAATAATGTTGGCTACTGAAAAAAACATAAAACAGGAACATCAAAAATTAAAAGTCCTGTATTCTAGGCTATTTGAATGTCTGCTTGAACTATTTTTTTCATAATACAATGTTTTTTCCCATGAAGTTTTTAACATTTTGAGATATTCAGTTAATGGATTTTGGATTAACAAAACACAATTTGTATTCTTTTCAATACCCAGAATATTCCCCAAAACAGCAGTATAATCTTATTAGTTATGCCATTTATTTGGATAAGCATGAAACAAAGCCTGTACAAGATTGTGCCTTATAAAGTCATCACGTAACTAAGTATGATTGTCCAAAATATCTATATAGGAAAAAATAATCCCCATTGACGTTAAATTACCCTAGAACGGACTAGGAAACCATAATCTGAGGTACTTTAGATAAATCAGAGACAAGAAATAGTAACCTAAAAAGAAGAAGGAGTAAAGAAAATTAATATTTTGAGATATTTAAATCTCTCTCTCTCTCTCTCTCTCTCTCTCTCTCTCTCTCTCTCTCTCTAAAAGTAAGATTTTGGAATCCTATATCACAGCACCAAAATATTTTCTGATGCCAAAGGGAAAACGTTCGTCCCTCCAAATATTGAGAAATAAACCAGCAAAAACTGAAGGTTTTTTATTCGCACCAAGAGAAAATCAGACATATAGTTATGATATGTTTGTTCGTTTTATTCTCTCGCCAATTTATCTATATTCCTAGACAGACATTTTTTTCTATTCCAAAATGGACATAAAACAGTCTACATTTCAAAGTTAGAGTATTTTTACATTTTCCTATTTCCGCCTTGAATGTCGCCACGTCATATCCCCATCTCTTTTGTATTCAGTTTTCTAAATGCATCATGTTTAGACACTTTTGTAGGCTTCCGGTATTGATGAACATTTCATTTCAGTGCATAGTATACTCATGAAATCCTAGGGAATCTTCCCTATAATAGGTAGATATGCAATTAGCAATGCAAGACTTGAATAAAAATTATTTCTTTATACCAAAATACTGTTCAGCACTTCATTCTTCCACCGAAGGCATTGGTCAAGTGTAGATTTCAGGTACTGATAAACATTTAATTTCAGGTGCATAATACATTCATGAAATCCCTGGGAATTTTCCCTATATTGGGTAGATATGCAATTAGCAATGCAAGGATTTGATAAATATTATTTCGTTATGCCAGAATACTGTTCAATATTTCGTTCTCCCACCGAGGGCATTATTCAAGTGTAGAATTCAGGTACTGATAAACACTTAATTTCAGTGCATAATATATTCATGAAATCCTAGGGAATCTTCCCTACTAATCGGTATATATGCAATTAGCTATACAAGACTATGATAAACATAATTTTTGTATATCAAAATACTGTTTAACGTTTCGTTCTCCCAACCGAGGGCAATATTCAAGAAAGACGAACATACGCGTTAAGAATATTAAGCAGAACAGTTCCCTTAAACCTTCCTGCTACAAATTGTGTTAACGATACAACTGTCATGAACACAATCTTCTCACTTTATTTCCTTCGTGAATCTCAGCGGGGTTGGTAGGTCTTTGAGTTTTCGTTTAGATCTTCATCGGTTTGTTTAATGATCAACATAAACTGAGTTGAGAATTCTTTCACTAAATTGTTGAAAATTGTAAATTACAAGTTACTATCTTTGGGGAGCGTATTCCAGAGCTCCAGTTACTTATCGGGATACCTGTAAACACGGGTGAATTGCCACTCAAATTCCCTAGGGAGGCAATCCGATTGAATATATGGGTCGCTATGGAACCCGCAAAGCAGTTGAAGACAACCATAAAACTCTCTCTCTGTCTCTCTCTCTCTCTCTCTCTCTCTCTCTCTCTCTCTCTCTCTCCCTATCATTAAAAGGGTGCGGTTAGGCTATAAAACTATAAAATGAAAATAAAATTATTAAATAGCAAAACCACAAAAATAACAATACCAGCTTCAATAATCATGATAATCACAATGGAAATGATAAAAGAAATATCCTTCCAAACTTTTGCATTATCTAGCTTAACGAGGAGAGGCTGAAGATGTATAAATCTTATATACATTTTTACCAAAGTATAATTTTCTGTAACTGCTAGTAGATTAGCCATTCAAA
The DNA here is from genome assembly GCF_036898095.1 of Palaemon carinicauda. NCBI lineage: Eukaryota > Metazoa > Arthropoda > Malacostraca > Decapoda > Palaemonidae > Palaemon > Palaemon carinicauda. The sequence continues at coordinate 91,435,034 of NC_090746.1, forward strand.
CTTCTTTTGAGATTTGGGTAAATTTTTACATGGGTTTAAACTCTGTTGTTGTAATCTATATGTAAATCTAGTGTCAAAGTGCTAGAAAACATAGGCTTTCAAATGATTATCGGTGCAAATAATTTTCATAGGTATTTTCATTCAACAAATGATGTTATTCGTGTCATTAATTATTCATAGGGATTTGTCTTATCGAGTATTATTGTTTCATGGTATATGTTTCGAAGGATATATCATATAAGTCGAATGGATGGATGAATTCTATGACCATTATGCTCTATTGGTATTATTCCCATTCAAAATTCTTAAAAATCCTTGACTTCAACCTGCAATCATTGCCTATCTCATTATCATGAAAAATATTTCACTGCTTCAATTATCAAATTAAAGTAGTCGTTTCAAGACTCTTTTAACTTTTATTTCACTAACACAAGGAAAATTCAATATCCGAGTACCAGTATAAAAAACTAATCTCTATTTTCCCGTTTCCTTTAAATAAATTTTCGTAGCAATTGAACAATTATGGAAGATGTACGAAAAAAAAAAAACATGATATAGAGGTAATTTGTAACTGACAGTAATCTGATTTCAATATTATTTTGGAAAATATCTTTCTCTTAGTGAAGTTTTGGTTTGACAATGAAGAACTTTTAGAAAAGACAAGTAAAGTGAAATCTCATTACGTGGTCATTTAAGTAAAACAAATAGATCACAAATCTATTAAAAAAGGGAGAAGAAGGATTCCGATAAATGTTGGAGACTAAAGAGGTGCATATATTTGTAGTAATCACAAGCTCTTCATTACCACCATGAAATTAAAATAGAAAGCATCCAATAGAAATGTAGATAGAATACTTAGGTTTGATACATATAAGTTTCTAGATGATGACCACAGAGAAACCTTTGTAATTAAATGTAGGAATCGATTTCCAGTCTTAGAGACTTGAAGACAATTAATGAAGAATGGTGTGATATTAAGAACATATATCAATCTGTTGGTAGTGATGCTCTCGGACATGTTCTATGAGTTAGAATATTCACGAGGAGGATAAGAAACTTAAGTTACAAAACATTCCCTTGGAGTACTATACGGCTCACTGAAAAATCGTTTGATAGGACTCCACATGCATTAACTTTGCATTTGCTATACTTATGAACAGACTCAATCAAATTTATATGTTTGAGAGGAACTTCATAATAACGTAAAAGTCTCCACCAAATCGACTGGTGCACACTATCAAGGCTTTTTCATAGTCCACAAATGACATTCCAAATGGATTTTTTATATTATAGACATTGCTGTACAATATGTTTTGAAATGAAAATTTGGTCAGTAAAATTTCTACCTTTTCTATACCCTCCTTGTTCATCCTCACTTACTGACGTAAGTGGGATGTCTCTTTAAATATAGTGATTAGTCAGGTCTTTCTTTTTTTAACATTTTCATTAACACTCTTAGCTGCCACTAATCAGGTTTTGCATCTTCACGCGACATTCAACAAAATCATTTAGTATGTATTATGGGGAGTGATTTATTTTCGGCCAATATCATCTCAGCAGTTATTCTGTTGTATAAAGAGTCTTCCCATCTTATGAGTATTTTAATAAAATATTTAACTTCAAATACATTGAATTCATTTATGGGCACACCAAGGACTTCACCAGCTTCAGTAAATATATCAAATGATTCCATTCCTATCTCTTATTCATGATCTTACTAAAGTGTTCCATGCAACGTTTACTTATTTATTGAAGAAGTTCTCATTTAATTTGATATTCTACTTCAAACATACAAACATACATATAGAGATTTATAGATCAACAAGGCACTCCCAAACCAGCCACCTGGACTGCTGTCAGGTGTTCTTGGGAGGGGTATATCCTTCATAAGCCACGTGCCAGGATAGGTTATTTCAGATGACAGGAATATATATATATATATATATATGTGTGTATATATATATATATATATATATACTGTATATCTACATATATATATATATATATATATATAGATATAAATATATATATATATATATATATATGTATATATATATATATATACATACATATATATATATATATATATGTGTGTGTGTGTGTATATGTATGTATGTATGTATATATATATATATATATATATTTATACTGTTAATTTATTAATTTTGAGAAGGAGGCCTATCACCTTTGGAAGGGTAACAGATCATTTTTTACATGAAATAACTAAACTCAGCTCGGAGTTTAGTTTTTGCTCAGAAATGTAAGTTTCAACTGAATATATATATATATATATATATATATATATTTATATATATATATATATATATATATATCTTATGATGTTTATTTATTCATTTTGAGAAGCACGATATCTATTGTACGTGGAAGGTAACAGGTATTTTTTTAATTGAAATAACTATATTCAGCTCAGAGTTTAGGCTATATATATATATATATATATATGTGTGTGTGTGTGTGTGTGTGTGTGTGGGTGTGTTTGTGTGTGTGCGTGTTTTCTTATGAAATGAAGGAGTTCATGTTTTTTAGAGTTTTTTTCAGTAAATTCATCAAGCATGTCTCCAAATTTCGACATCTGATTCTAGTTAATTCTTTTGACCGTCTTTGACAAATAAATCATCCATTGCAATTGCAGTTTTAATCTTATGTTGGTTTAAAGATATATCCACTTCTTCCTTAATTTTTTTTTTGCTTCTTTCATTGTTGTTGGTGCCCACGTCTGAATGATTGCCCTTCTATAATTTTCATTTTAATTTGATTATCGATGCCGTCATTCTTTCACTGATACTATAAAATTTTCTGTTACCAGCATATTTCTTTTATTTCTTTTTTTTTTTGGATACCAAAACCCACTAAATTTTGTTTGTTCCTTCCATGTCCTCTGAAACAGAAGATATAACCCTCTTTTAAGTCTAGGTAAAACTCCCTGGTTGTTTTGATTTCTCAATTTACTTATTTCACCTCTTTTAGTAACATAGCAAGATGAATCTTTCATAGACAGGTTCTGACATGTACGTTGGAGGTTCAGTTTCCTGAGGTGGTCTGATCTAATCCATATATATATATATATATATATATGTAATCCATATATATATATATATATATACATATATGTAATCCATATATATATATATATATATGTGTGTGTGTGTATACATTATATATATATATATATATATATACTTATATATACACACACACACACACATATATATATATATATATATATATATATATATATATATATTATTTGGATTATTACTAGGTAAAAACGTGTTTGATGCGAAACGAATATATTTTGGTTAGGTTCGTGATTCAAATTCTGTCATTTTGAAATAGTTCGTTCTGCTCTATAATTTTTCGAATACATTATTTGTATATAACAAATAATTACCATAACCTAGAGCTCAAAATTCAGAGGAAATACTGTAATATTGGAATATTTGATGTCCCAAATGAAATAAAACTACAATGAATGTGTGTAATAGTAATAACACTTTTCTTTAAATTTGATTAGAATTCGAGTTTTTCTACTTCTAGTTTAAAGATGGCAGCACACCTCCCTTGCTCCATTTATATGTATGATTCCCTCCAGTTTGGAAATGGTGATAAAAAATAATTATTTGTAAATATATATGGCATGTATGAAATATGATTAGTTCCAATTAAGTGGGATAGTCTTGGCTGTTTTTAAATAAAAAATACGTCATGGAAGGCTCCAGAAGTCAAGGATTGAAGAGCTCAACATATTGTTTATGTTCATGTCCAATAGATGGCCTTAGTAGTAGAGCATCAAATTGCTAATTATCCCCAACCTCCACTCATTATAATATTTATTACTTCATTTTTGTCGCTATTTGGGTGCAAAATATATCGACAACTGATGCATGTGAAATTAATTTTCCTTGTTGTCTGGCAACAACTCAATTCTTAGGAAATTACAATTTCCACTATCAATCTTACAGAAATATTTCCTAAGCAAACAACCGTTAGTTCAATTACATTGGGGGGTAAGTGCGGGTCATCAGATAGTGCCACATGTACTGAAATCGGTGAGCGAATCAAGTAATTAATCAGTTATTTGATCATATTTTCAATTATCTTTTTATGAAATAAAAAGATAATAGATAAGTTTCATTGCATGACATGTATTGTTAGTGAAAACTACGTAGAATTTTTATTGCTACATCGCGAAAAGCATAATACCTCCCCCCCACCCCCTTTCATCGTGACAAGTTTTACTTTACCGCCAATAGATGGCATCAGAGGCCTCTTGTCTGAACTAATTTAGTGAATTATCTTAAGAGCACGTGTGTCAAAAAAAGTTGGTAGGAAGGTAGAGGCTAGAGAATTGGTAGTTGGTAAATTGTCCAACAATCGTTTCCTTATTAGGAATGAATATTTTTATCAGATAATTTTGTGAATTTTTCTTATGCTTTAGGAAGCAACCTGAATTTACTTATAAAAGCATTCTTATTTCATTTCATCATCAGAACACATGGATGGTAAGTCATTTCCCTGTACACGTGACCAAGGTAACAATCATCAGCATAGTTAAGGTGGGTGGGACGAGTTGTGGACAGCGCTGCCAAATGAAAATTCTTTGAGTGGAGGATATTATTCATTACAAATTCGAATCATTTAAGGAGAAATAGTTATAAGCAAGAAGGCGCATGAGTAATGTGTAATTTGATTTTCTTATAATCAGCGTATTCATCTTTGAGAAATTCTGTGTTGAAAAGGAAAATAGTCACATTCCTGTGTCTTCGCCACGCCTGACTGAGTTGCGTCATCCACCTACGAATTTGTGTTTGTTAATAAGGTCGTTCCTGAGTGTAAATCAGTTGTAAAACAAACCTTATCATTATATTATCAGTAAATGCATGCATTTCAGTAAAGCTGTTTTTGTATAACATAGTTTAAAGGAATCCAATAAGGATATATTACATATTACTTTAATGTTTCCCTTCACTATCAATGGCCACGGTCTCCCTTTGTCAATGATAAGCTAATCGGGAATTTATATTATCAACAAAATCATTTTGAGAGAGAGAGAGAGAGAGAGAGAGAGAGAGAGAGAGAGAGAGAGAGAGAGAGAGAGAGAGAGAG